>NC_057709.1:1187035-1207035 GCF_014466175.1 Vespula pensylvanica | reverse complement strand
TGGAGGTGCTGGTGGGCCTGTCGAGGGAGCGGTGGCAGGGGTGGCCGCTGTCGCGGCTGGGGAGGTGGAGGGCTACGGGAGCGCCGGTGGCGGTGGCGGTGGGCTGGGAGGGGGACCCGGGGGGGTTGGTACCCCCCGGATAAGGCTCGGCGGCTCTTGCTGCACGCGCCTTTCCGTCACCCAGGCTTGTAGCATAGGTAAGACAAAACCAAACCCAATCAACTAACCCACCCAATCAACCCTCTATACCTTTTTTCCTTCTTCTTCTCGCTCTTGTTCTTTTTGATACTTTCGATCACTTTTTACCAGATTTTTTTTTTTAAATCTATTCTTTTTTTCGTTTCTTTTGTTCGTTCGTTCGTTCGTTCGTTCGTTCGTTCGTTCGTTTGTTTTTTCTCAATGTTTTTAATTTTCCTCTTTGAACTTCTCGTCGATCGATCAACTCGAATATTATTATTAGCTTTCGTTTATGTATTAACGCGAGAATTCGATGCAACGACGATTCTTTCTTTCTTTCTTCTTTTTTCTGTATTTTTTTCTTTTGCTTATTTTTCTCATCGGTTATGAAAACGTATTAGTAGAATGCAACGCGCTCTCCATTACGCTTCCTCTCTTCCTCTCTTTCTTTTTTTTTATTTATTTATTTATTTTTCATTCGGGAAATCAAGTTGCGGACGAAATGCTACGTGTATGCAACGCGGATGCAAGTACTGTTTGTTTTTCGTTTGGAAATTCAGACGCTACTAGTAATATGACGTGTATGCAACTCCGGATGCAACCCCTCTGTTTGTTTCCTTTTTTTTTGATCTTTTGTTCAGAAATTCAAACGCGACCGCAATGAAACGTGAATGCAACTCAGACGCAACCCCTGTTTACGTTTTTATTTTTTATTCATAAATTCAGACCCTATCGAAATGCAACGTGAATGCAACTCATAAGTAACCTCTGTTTACGTTTTTATTTTTTATTCTGATATTCAGATGCAACCGAAATGCAACGTGAATGCAATTCAGATGCAACCCCTCTTTACGTTTTTATTTTTTATTCATAAATTCAGACGCAACCAAAATATAACGCGAATGCAATTCAGAAGCAACCCTCTGTTTTATTTTTTATTTTTTATTCATAAATTCAGACACAAGCGAAATGCAACGCGAATCCAACTCAGACGCAACTTCTGTTTTCGTTTTTATTTTTTATTTATAAATTCAGACGCAACCGAAATGCAACGCGAATGCAATTCAGATGCAACCCCATGTTTTCGTTTTTCATTTTTTATTCATAAATTCAAACGCAACCGAAATGCAACGTGAATGCAATTTAGACGCAACCCCTGTTTCCGTTTTTGTTTTTTATTTATAAATTCAGACGCAACAGGAATGCAGCGATGTCGCAACGCGGATGCAAACCCTCTTTTATTTTTTACTTCTTATTAACGAATTTATTTTTGCGTTTTTAGAAATTCAGATGATACTTTGTCTTAATGTTATTGTTATCATCATTATTATTATTTTTAATTTTTTATTCTTTAATTTATTTTCTTCGACTCACGAACTCAATCCATAAGAAATTTAAGTCGTTCAATTTTCATGATAATTTTTTAATAACAAATCAATAAGCAATAATTTTTATATTCTTGAATTGTTTTTACTAATGATTCGAAAACGATTGATTTTTTTTTTTACTGATATTATTATTACTATTATTAAATGGTGAACGCTAATCTAAGCCGTATGCAAATCGGACGTCCTGCGGTTTCCAATTTTTTCTTTATTTTTTTTTTATATATTTATTACTATTCTTTCTTTATCTTTTTTTTTCTTCTTTCTGTTCGTTTTTAACGACGAATATCATTATCCACGATTTCTTTCTTATTTCATTTTACTATCTTTTTTATTTTATTTTATTCTTTTTTCCATTGAATAAATTAGATACACATCGTCTGTCTTCATACACACACACACACACACACAGACACACATATATATATTTTTTTAATAATTTCACAACAAATGCAGACGCAAGACGTTCTTTATTTTTCTCGATCGTTTCTTTTTTCGTTTCTATTCACCGATCAATCAAAAAGCAAACTCGGAACTTAAATTAAACGGTACTCTACTCGTTGTCGATATTTTTCAATAACAAATAAAGATTCAATTTCATTTTAATTTTTATATTCTTTCCTTCGTATTATTTTCCTTCCAAAAAAAAAAAAAAAAAAAGAAAAAACAGAGGAAGAACCTGAAACATTCAACCGTTTTCCATTTTAATATTTTTTACAATAATGAACGTGATAGCAATCACCGATCATTTTCTTTAGCTCGACATTATTTTTATCTCTCTCTGTATAAAAAGAAAAAAAAAAAAAAAATAAAGAAAGAAAAATGGAATGAAAAGAGAAAAAATAGGAGGAAGAAGTAAAAAGAAAGAAAGAAAAAAATATGCAACCCAGACGCAATCCGAACTTAATCCTCTTTTTATCTTACGAATAATTTTCCATCGACAACAAGTTTGCCGTCGGCGACGACGTTCGAACAAAACGTCCTCGCTGATATCCTTGAAAAATTTTTAATGAACGAAAACTATACGAAGAAAGAAATAAAGCAAATTTTGTTAATCGATCGTTAATTAGTAAAACTTGTTAATCATTACGTTACGTTAAGCGACGATTGCAAAGAATAAAAAAAAAAAAAAAAAAAGAAAAAAAACAAAAAAACAAAAAGAAAGACACACAAAAGACAAACAAAAATTAATATTAACACATCGAAAATGAAAATCTTGAAATTTGCGATTTCTAATCGGCAAAGAAACGATTAGAACGTTTTACGAATGATAATTGACAATGAAATGATTACGAACGTTTTACGAATTCTAATCGACCACGAAACGATCGCTACGTTTTATGGATTTAATCGTTAAAGAAGCGATTAGAATTAATTTTAATGATTAGATCGATTATTAATTATCCGATTAATATTTGATAAACGATTCGATAACGTGGACAGATGTCATTGTTTTATTTTCTTTCTTTCTTTTTTTTTTTTTTGATTTATTTTTTTTTCTTCTTCTCGTTTTCTTTTTCTTTTGAAAGGGTGCGAAGAAGATCACGAAAAAATGGCGATCGTCGACGACTCGACGAGAAAATCAGATTAACGAATCCGTTTTATGGCAGGAAGCGAGTCCGACGCGTGTCGGACTAATCCTAATCCTAATCTGGTTTAGATCATACCAATTCTCCCTTCTATCGTGTATTTTCTCTCTCTCTCTCTCTCTCTCTCTCTCGTCGTATATTTTTTTTCCTTTCTTTCTTTCCGTCTTTTTTTTTTTTTTTACTCTTTCTTCTCGCCTTTCGATCATTTTTTTCTTCTTCATTGCTTCATTATATAATTTGATTTATTTATTCATCGTCATTTTTATATTTTCTCATTTCTCATTTCTTACTCTCTCTTCTTTCCTTTCGATCATTTCTTTCTTTCTTTTTTTTTTTTTTCATTGCATTTTATTTACTTATTTTATTTATTATCTTAATTTCATTTGCATTTTCATTTTTGTACTATCTTTTCTTCTTTTTTTAAAATGGAATTTGTAATACTCATCGAAATCATTCATTCAAATTTTCTATGTGATTTATTTCACACACGCACACACATACACACACACACACATATATCCTTTTTTATTTATTTTCTTATTTTTTATGCGATCCGTAGAAAATTTTTAATAATGATCGAAATCATCGATCCATAGAATTTCGTTTTTATTTTCATTTTTTACTGTTCCTCATTTTCATGCAAATTTTTACAATTGTGGAGAACAATGATTTAGACTTTTTTGATGTGATTTATTTTATTTATTCATATATATATATATATATTGTTTATTTTATTTTTTATGTGATTCAAGATTCATTAAAAAATTTTTAATAATCATCGAGGCGATTGTGTACATGGATTTTGCTATTTATTTATTTATTTATTTATTTATTTATTAATTTTTCTTTTTTATGTAATTTTTTATATTCATTGAAGTCATTGATTGAGATATTCTATGTGATTTATTTTATGTTTGTATATATGTATATATACTTTCTTTTTACTTTTTCTTTTAACTTTTAATATAATTTGTAGATTATTTTTAACGATCGTTTAAATAATTGATTAAGATTTTCTGTGAGAAATGAACGATGAATTTTTGATTTTTGAAAATTTTTTTATAATAAACATTATTAACGATCATTTAGATCAATCAATCGAAATTTCATACGATTATATTTACATTAAATTTATACAAAATTGCTGACAGTCATCATGATCATTGATCTAGATTTTTTCTTTATGAGAGATTCATGACAAATTGTATTTTCCGTTAAGAAGCAAAAAAAAAAAAAAATATATATATATATATACTTCAAAATTCCACTTACAAAATTTCGTACAATCGCATAGATCGTAGATCACAAAATTTTCTATGATTTTACTCTCCTTTTCTATTATATATTTATCATTTTCATTCGATTTATATAAAAGTACATAATAAATTAATAATTAACTACGATCATTGATCCAAAATTTTTTTGTTTTCGTTCATTCTTTTTTTTTTTAAATCCAACTCGCATATAAAAACAATTATTCATAACCGTATCTAGATCATAGATCGAGATTTTCCTTGTAATTTTTTGTAGGCTTTTCCTCTATTTTTTTTTTTTTTTTTTTTTTTTTTTCATCAAACCTGTAATTACATAGAGTGTCTCGTTTCAAACGATCTATCATCACATACTTTTTTTTGTTGTTGTTGTTTTGTAAAAAAAAAAAAAAAAAAAACAAGAAAAAATATAGAAAAATAAAAGAAAAAGAAAAAGAAAAAGTTGAAAACAAAAGTTTCTAGAATTCTATGAGGGAAATAGAAAAAAAAATTATATAATTTATATATTACAGCTATTTCGATCGTAAAGAACATTATTGCGATTGGACAGTTACATTAAACCTTTAAAACGCCATAGCTTGATGAAATATCGATTAAAGAGTACGATGTAAGTACTCGTTGCATTCGTATTGACATTATCTACAACTTTTGTTCAGCTTGAAATATCGATTTCCATTGAAAAAAAGAAAAAGAAGAGAAAAGAAGAAAAATTATTACGACTTGAGTATCTCGACAATAACGCCATCTGCGAAATAGTTAAGAAAAATGAGACGTTACACCCGATCTAAGAAATCTAATATAATTTCGTTCAAAAATATTTCTTTCTTTTTTTTTTTTTTTTTTTTTTTAAATAAAATCGATAGGATCGTAACTGAAGATACCCGTTAGCGTTCAGACGAAAATGAATCACCTGATATTTATCGATCGTTCGTAAAACTTAATAAAAATCTCGATGGAAATGAATGGAACAGAATTATAGAATGAAACAACAAGTAATGATGAATAATAAAATTATATTAGAAAAATAAATCGAAATAATTCGACAGAAAATAAATTAAAGGGAAAATAGCACGATCGATGATTGAAGAAAGGGAGGAGAAAAGGAAATTAGAAAAGGATAAGAAAAATAAATTAATGGGAAATAAATAGGAAATAAAAGTGAAAGAGGAAAAAAGAAAAAGAAAAATTTAATGAAAAAAGGGAAAGAAAAAAGAATAAAGAAAATTTTTCTTGGTAACAACGCTTGTAAAATCTCTTTCTGGAGTGTCCTTGGGTCTCTATCACCTCATTCTCAACGCCCTCGTCGAGACCTCTCACGAGGGATGAGATGCGCAAGGTCAGATCTTAAGGGTGGGAGGAGGGTTGCTAGGTTGACAAACCTTTCCAGGGGAGAGGGACTCCGCCCATTGGTGGAAACCGCGAAAAAAGGACAGATAGAGAAACGAAGAGAGAAAGAGAGAGAGAGAATACACCGGAGGGTTTAGCGATGGCGATCAAAGCAAAAAGAGAGACAGAGACAGAAAGAGAGAGAGAGAGAGAGAGAGAGAGAGAGAAGTATAGTGAAAGAGGGAAACATGAAAGGGCAATCTCGTTTCTCGAATGTTAATTAACAATGAATAGTAATTATTGGTTTGCCAAAATCAAGCTCAAATTTTGTCGAAAAAAAAGAAAAGAAAAAGGAAGAATGAACAAAAAGAAAGAAAAGAAATTTATTGGGAAGTAAAGGAGAAAAGAGGTAAAAATAAAAAAAAAAAAAAAAAAAAAAAGAAAAAAAGAAGAAGATAATAAAAAAGGGAGATGGGATTTTGAGATGGGATTTTGGATATTAGAAATTAAATCGACTTATTTGTTTTCTCTTTCTTTGTTTTTTTGAAGTAATTTTCTATTTCTCATTATACGGTGTACAGATATTTACTAATCATCGATCGTTGAAGTTCAAATTTTATGAAACGGAAGGAAAAGATTGGTTTAATTAAATTTTAATAAAAAATTAAAGAAAAAAAAAAAAAAAGAAAAAAATTTGTTTAATCTCATTTTATCTTGTTCTGAAACGATTTGTTCATTTTATCGTAATAATAAATATTAATTATTGCTTTTGTTCGAAACGATGCTGCAGTTTTGTCGAAGAGTATTCTTAACGAATTATCAAACGAACTCTATTCTGACATTAGAAATAAATCTGCATTTGTTTATTTATTCTCTTTCTCTCTTCTCTGTGAGTAATGTTTTTATGTTTCTTTTTTTTTTTTTTTTTGTTTACGATAACAACAAACACAAATTATTGATCGTTCAAAATGATGGACGATTTTTCTCGAAAAAGAAAAAAGAAAAGAGAAGAGTAAACAATTTATTAACAAATCAAAATCAATCTCCATCTTGATATTAGAAAGAAATAGTAGATTAGTATAGATTAGATTCCCTCCTGTAATCTTTCCTACGTTACATCTATCTCCTTTTAATTCTAATAATTATTAATCTATATCTAT
The DNA here is from genome assembly GCF_014466175.1 of Vespula pensylvanica. Lineage (NCBI taxonomy): Eukaryota > Metazoa > Arthropoda > Insecta > Hymenoptera > Vespidae > Vespula > Vespula pensylvanica. The sequence continues at coordinate 1,200,127 of NC_057709.1, read as the reverse complement.
CTCTTTTTAAATAATTGTATTCGCCTTTTCTTTATCTTTTTCCTTTCTTTCTATCTTTCTTTCTTTTTTTTCTTTATCAAAGATCATGTTATAACACGTGACTACCAAAGACAGATGCTTTTTATGGTCGTGATTAGATTAGGATCGTGGTAATTATAGTGTTACGACGAAGTGTTTATTCTTTTCGAATAATTTCTTTCCGGTGTTGGTAACTTTAAATGATTTAAGTGATTTAAGTGATTTAATACCATTTTTCTTTCTTTCACTCTTTCTTTCTTTTTTCTTTTCTTTTTTTCTTTTTTTTTTTTTTTTTTTTTCAATTAGATAAACACCATCAAAGAGAGATCTGATTAATTTAATTATGATAACTCGATTGAAAAAGAGATTAGAACTAATAATAATAAATATATGGACATCATTCATCATTATGTATGTTAATAATGTTAAGTGATTGAATTATTAAGACAATTATTTATTTTATTTTAATTTTTTCTAGATAAACAGATAGCATCGAAAGATCTAATTAATTTTAATTAATCGTAGTAATATTAATAATAATGATTTAATAAAAATAATTCAAGGAATTAATTAATAAATAATCGATGACGGTGACTTCAATTGATTTTTTTTTTCGTCTTTCCTTCTTTTGTTAATTAAAAAAAAAAAAAAAAGGAAGAACACTATCTAATCGATTTAATAATTCTGATAATACGATGCAAATGATTCGATGAATTAGTTAAGAACTAATATAAGTTGATTAGATAAAAATTATTCTTATCGAGTAATTCATTTAATTATATGTATACGTTCTCTAATGCATATTAATTAAGTATGTAAAAAAAAAAAAAAAAAAAAAATATAAAATAACTGGATGTATCGAGCCACAGGTGCCATATTATTTATTCTTGTTTGTTCCAGTTATTTTTTCTAAAATGAATAGAAAAAGATAAGAAAAGGAAAAATAACCGCATATAGGAGTTTAAATGAGTCGATCGTAAATCGATAAATTGTTCGAGTTTGTGCCATATATTTTTTGTTTTATATACCTATATCAATATTTTTATTTTCTTAATATTTCTTTTTTTTTTGGTTTGATCTACTTATTTTTCTCGAGTCCAAAGAAATTATTATAACAATTCAAATGAATTTATATCTTATCTCCGATATAGTAAATCTAATCGAGTAAAATATATATGTAAAAGTATATAACTGATTTATGGACGCCATTTTATTTATTTTTCTCTATTTTAGTTACTTTTTTACAGTACAAATAAATGAAAAAATGAAAATTACTAAATAAGAATTTAAATAAGAATTTATACATTTCCAATCGTAAATCATTTAAATATGTGCCATTTTTATTTATATATATATATATTTTTAATATATACATCATTTTATATATATATACATATATTTTAATATATTTATTTATAATTATATTTATAATATATACATTTCTTTTTATTTTAAATTATTTTATTTACAATTTAAACACAGTCGATAGAAAAAAAAAGAGAAAGAAATACGACACGATCGTACGACAGGTGCGCCATGTCTTTTAAAAAAAAGAGGAAAGAAAAAGACAAAAAAAAAGTAACTAGAAAAACCGAAACGATAGAAATGACATTTCTCCGATCGTAAACATAATCGAGTATGATGTATCATATTGTTTACATATAGATATCACTTTGGCATACATACATACATATACATACATACATATATACACACACACATACACACACATGTATGTATATATTACATGTATGTATCTATCTTGCTATACATAATCCGAACGAACGGTATTAATGTTTGAAACTAATCGATAATTCCTCGTGCTAAATATATAGATAAAATGCATTATAGAAAGCAAGAGACGTCCGTTTGAAAGCGTTATTTGTTTTTCGTCGTTCATTGACTTGAAATGGGAAAGGATATATATATATATATATATATATATATATATATATAGTTACATATATATATATATGTGCGCACGTGTGTGTATATATATATATATATGTGCATTGATATAAATATACGTGGGTATGTCTATGTTTGTGTATAAATATCGTTTGATATTCGTGGAGTTTGTTTTAACTCGAATATTTATTGATGGAATAAATAATCGTTGGAAAATTTTCGACGTGATAACTAGATTCGAAAATTTTACGGAAACTACTTTTTTTTTTTTTCTGTTATTTCGGTGTAAATGATATTTTAATTTTAATTTTATATATATATATATATATATATATATGTATGTATATATAGTAACGCAGACAAGTATGAAATATATTTAAGTGTTTTCGAAATATTGAATATATTTAAATGGGATGATAATTATATTCGGTTCGGTCGTTTTGATTTTCTTTCTTTCTCTTTTTTTCTTTCTTTTTTTCATGATCGATAAGAATTTTAAATGGGTTAACGTCCGAAAGTGGAAAAATCAATTATTTAAAAACGTTGAGAATAAATTTGTTTTGTGATAATTATTCAATTCGGATCGACCTTTAAGATTTTGTTTTTTCTTTCTTTCTTTTCATTTTTTTTTTTTTAGTCGAAAATTTTTTCCTTTTTCTTTTCTTTTCTTTTTCTTTTTTTTTTTTTTTTTTTTTTTTTTTTTAATTATCGATAAGTATTCAAATAGGCTAATAAGCGAGCGAAGAAATAAATTATTTAAAAGTATTGAGAATATGTTTTTTGTGTTATAATTATTCGATTTGGATCGGCCATTTTGTACGTTTTTGACAATAAAATTTTTCGTTTCTTTTCTGTCTTTCGTTTTTATATAATTCATACATACATACATACATACATACATATATATATATATATATATATATATATATATATATATATATATAATTCTGATTGGCTATTGTAATTTTTTTGATCGTTGAATATCCTTTTTCCTTATCAAAGAAAAAAAAAATATAAATAAAAAAGAAATAAAAGATAAAGATTTAAGAAATCCAATATATAAAACGAAAAAAAGTATAGAACTGAACACAAATGGAGATTGAATTTCAACGTGTAATCCGCCATATTGAATAAAACAAAATTTTTTACTTTTTTCGATCGAAATGAAGGAGAAAAAAAAAATAAGAGGTTAAGTAATCCAATCTATAAAAAAAAAAAAAAAAAAAAAAAAAAAGAAAATGTACAAAATTGAACAACAATTAATTAAACAAATTTTTTCTTTTCTTTTAATCAAAAGGAAAGAAAAAAATGAGCACTGAAACGTTCAATCTATGACGTAACGCGTGAATTTTCTTTTGAGAAGCAGGAAGACGAGGTCTGGCGATGCTCCTGTCATGTGCAGGATGCGAGAAACCGATACTGGATCAGTACATGCTCAACGTTTTGGATCGAGTATGGCATGCCCAGTGTGTTCGCTGTTTCGATTGCGGATCCGCGTTACAGGACAAGTGTTACTCCAGGGAAGCAAAACTTTTCTGCAGGGAAGACTTCTTCAAGTAAGTACAAATTTGTCATCATCGTTTTACAAATTTTACCTTCATTTTAAATTTTGTTTTTGTTTTTTTTTTTAATGATAATGAGAACCACTGGGAGCTTCTTCGAGGAAGATTCAATTATTTAGATTTGGGTTTAAATGTCTCATCGTTTCGAAATCTTCTTTTTTTTTTTCGTATGATAATGAGAACCACTGGGAACTTGTTCGAGTGGGGTTCAATTTTATTTCATTGATGAATGAGTAAATTATTTTATTTCGTTGAAAATGTTGAATTTGTTGTCGATGATAATAAAAAAGAAAGCATTGAGGATTTTTACGAATATGGTTCTCAATTTGATTTCGTTTCCTTTCTTTCTTTTTTTTTTTTTTTTTTTTTTTTTTACATTTTATGATATTGAATCTTTTCTTTTGACGACAATGAAAACTACTGGGAATTTTTTTGCGAATAAATTCAATTTCGAGTTTCGTTAGAAATTTTGAATTTTGTTTTCTCTTTTTGTACGATAATGAGAATGATTAAAGACACTTTTTCGAGTAAATTCAATTTTGTTTCGTTCAAAATTTTGGATTTATTTTCGACGATAATGAGAATCACTGGAGGACTTATTCGAGTTTATTCAATTTTGTTTCGTTTAAAAATTTGAATTGTTCCTTTTTTTCTTACGGTAATGAAAACCACCAAGGAGACTTTTTCAAGTAAATTCAATTTCGTTTCGTTTAAAATTTTGAATTTAGTTTTCATGATAATGAGAATAACTTGGGACTTATTCGAGTAAATTCAATTTCGTTTCGTTTTAAATTTCGAATTTATTATTGAAGACAATGAGAATCACTGTGGACTTATTCGAATAAGGTTCAATTTCACCACTTATCAATCCATAATCGATTTAATATTCGATTTGTAATAAATTTCTATCAATTATTACGAATATACAAGAGCGAGTCGAAATTATTTTTAGATACGTTCAAAAAACGATATCTAAATTGTATTAAAAAATCAATTAATCCATTTCGAAAATAAATTTAGATCAATATTTCTTTGCTATTCCAGATCTTTCAAAAATAACGAGATCTGCTGAAAATCAAAGAATTTATCTAAAACGTTTCGAAAAAGAGACCGATTTAAAAAAAAAAAAAAAAAAAAATTAAAAAGAAGAAAAAAAAATTAAAAACTTTTAACCCTACCATAGTAACTTTCCCCGTCAATCTCTAGTTATTTTCGGCCTACCGTAGTAACTTTGACCCATGCAGTAAAATTTCAACCCACCGAGTAACTTTTGACCCACTCTGTACTTTCTCAATAATAAAAATTGCAAGAAATTTTTACGATTGACGAACATAAATTATTGTTTTTTTTTTGTCGTCTCTCTCTCTCTCTCTCTCTCTCTCTCTCTCTCTCTCTTTTCTCTTTTTCTTTTTTTTTTCGGTGGTATTTACACATACATATAAGAAATACGAGAGTCTCGATGATGCTCCTTCTCTTTATTTTCTCTCTCTCTCTCTCTCTCTCTCTTTCTTTCTTTTTCTCTCTCTCTCTTTTTTTCCACGCCTCACCTTTTTGCCGATCAAGGCACGAACCGCAAGGAACGATCGGTATTCGTGGCTCCCTTTTTATGTCTCCGAGACACCGTTCGTGGCAGTCCGTATCGAGAAAAAGGCGTTTCGTGACGAACAGGAAGGAATCCTTGACATTTTCTCACATAGCTCGGCCAATACGCAGGCGCCATTTCGCTCGACTTCGTCGACTGGAATTAAAATTAATATCAAAATTGTATGCGGTCGCTACGATAGTAAAATTTCGTTTGGTATTTTCATTGAAAAATTTTTCCATCGCTATATTATTCCTACATGCCGTCTTCTTTTCTTTTTTGTTTTTCTTTTTTTGTTTTTTTTTTCTTTTTCTTTTCTTTTCTTTTCTTTTCTTAAACGTCTTTCGACTATTTTCAAAATGGCGTACATTTTCTTAGATAATGTTTTTCTCTTTTTTTTTTTCTTTCTTTCTTTCTCTTTTTTTTTTTTTTTACATTAAAAAATCAACGAAATAATTCGATTGATCTAAAAAAAAAAAGAAAAGAAAAAAAAATTTTTGTATAAACGGAAGATTTCGGTAAAACGGTGATATTTAATTTTTTAAAAATTCGACGATTATTTTCGAAATATTGTCAATTCTTTTGGACAAATTTTCTTCGATTAAAAAATAAACAAAATGGCCGAAGGTGGCTCATAAAAAATTTACAGAAAATTTCAGAAAGGTTTTATATTATTTTATATAACATTTCGAACGAAATGAAAGTCTATATCAAAATGGCGTCCGCATTTGGTCCAATCTTAACAAATTAATTTTAACTTTCTAGCTCTAATTCTAATTTTTTAATTATAGCTAGATACGATACTTTAACTCTAATTCCCATTCTAATTCTATTTCTAATTCTAGTTCTAATTGCTAACTCTGACTCATTATCTTTGGCTTTAATTTTATCTCTAACTCTAACTCTAATTATCTAACACAAAATCAGACTCTAATTTTAATTTTATAACTCTAACAGTTTTTCTTTAACAGTCTCTATTACTCTGATTCTAACTGGAATCTTTTTAATTCTAATTTTAATTCTAATTTTAATTTTGATTCTAATTCATCTAAATGTGATCGTAATCCTCTAAAACTATAACTCTAATTCTAATAATATCTAATACTCGATTGTGAAACTGTAAATATTTTTTATTGTATTTCTAACTCGAAACTTTACAATTCTAATTTTAATTCTAATTCTAATTTTAACTCTAATTCATTTAATTCCGATAGTAACACTCTAACTCTAATCCTAATTCCTATTGTAAACTTGAAGCATTTTACTCTGATTCTAATTCGAAATTTTATAATTTTAATTCCAATTCTAACTCTAATTCTGACTCTAATTCGTCTAATTCTGACCATAACCCTCTAACTCTAACTCTAATTCTAATTCCGACTATAATTTTAGGTATCCAACTGTTACTCTGATTCTAATTTGAATTTTCTAACTCTAATTCTAATTCTAATTCTAATTCTGTCTTTAATTCATCTAATTCTGATCCTCTAACTGTAACCCTCTAACCGTAATTCTAATTCCGAATGTAACCCTAAGTACCCCTTACACTAACTCCAATTTGAAGATTCTAATTGTAATTATAATTCTAATATCAACTATAATCCATCTAATCATGACCGGTAACATTCTAAATCTAATCATAATTCCGATTGTAATCGTAAATATCGTTAACGATTTCATCGTAACTCGATAATTTCTAATTTCTAATTTCTAATTTCTAATTCTAATTCTAATTCTAATGTCGAGTTTAACTTTGATATTAATTTTTGATATTAATTCTAATTTTAAAGATCGGCAAATTTTTTCTTCACCATTGTCGGTTATATCATAGGGTTTTTAATCGTTCAAATGCTATGAATAATTACTAGAACTGGAGCTTTTCAAGCTTCGTTTATCCCCTAGGATAAGGTTCTGCGATAACGTCGGTCACAGTTTAAACCTATAAATGTTCTCAGCAATTTCTGATTTTTACATGGTTACACGGTTTTCATTCTTGACGCTTATGATACGGCCGTCGGCGAATTGTGCCGCTTGACAGTTTTCAGTGGTTTTCATTGATACACTGTATCCCGACGCCATTTTTCAGCTCTCTACTAGTTAGATATACTTTTATTATATAATTCGTTTAATGCGACCCTTTTAACCCTATTTCACAACAAATTCTCTTTTTTCCTATCGTTTTCCTTTCCTTTCCGTACCTTTTTTTTTTTTTTTCTCGTAGTATGATAATTATATGTATCTATTGTGCGCGCGAGTGTCACTAATAATACATGAATTTTACGATGAAATGGAAATATTCTTTTCTTTCTTTCTTTCTTTCTTTCTTTTTTTTTTTTTTTTGGAATACGCGATATTTTTTATTTTCAAATCTATCGATAACAATTTCGGTCTAATTAAATTTTCTCTTTCATTTTTCTTTTTTCCTTTTTTTTTTTTTTTATAATAAAACTGTTCAAACATTTGGTTTTTGTCAAAATTAGTTTGAAACGAAGGATTTACGATTCGATTAGTATAAAATTATTACTATCGTTATATACATATATCTATAGGTATAAATAACTTATGACAGTTAATGATAATGTTCGAGAAAAATTATAACAAAAAAAAAAAAAAAAAAAATGATCTATCATGATCCATAAAAAATGATTTAATAAATGTCTGTTTAAATTGAAAAGTACAAATGCGACGTTTCGTATGAGAATACGTGACTTATGAGAATGATTAATAATGATTGAGGAAAATCATTTAAAAAAGAAATAAGCAATGATCTATCATGATCTATAAAAGTATGATTTAATAAATGTTTGTTTACATTGAAAGGTAAAACTACAACGTTTCATATATGAGTACGTGACTTATGAGAATGATTAATAATGTTTGAGAAAAATCATTAAAAAGAAAAAAGAAAGTAATGATCTATCATGATCTATAAAAATATGATTCAGTAAATGTTTAAGTTAAAAATTATTATTGTAATATTTCATACGTGATTACGTGACTTATAAGAATGATTAATAATGTTTGAGAAAAATCATTAAAAAAACAGAAAGCAATGATCTATCATGATCCGTAAAAATATAATTCAGTAAATGTTTAAATTAAAGATTATACATGAATATACGTGACTCGCATACAGTACATGTAACTTGTAGTGATTTTAAAAATCTTCTTTAATGTTTAAATAAATACAAATATTTCTTTCCAATTCTTTTTTTTTTAGAAATTATATTATAATCAAAAATTTATATATTAATTATGTATTAAACGAAAAAAGAAAAGAAAAACGAAAATGAAAAAAAGAAGAAAAATGTTTATACATTTTATTATATTCATAATTATCATTAAATAAGCTTTTATTAAAAATATTTAAAGATAAATAGAAAGAAAGAGAGAGAGAGAGAGAGAGAGAGAGAGAGAGATAATTTATAGTGATTTCAAAAACTTTTCCTTAATGTTTAACAAAATTCAAATTATCTCTTACGAATTTTTACATAACTGATATGAATTAAAAATTTATACGAATGATACAATTAAAAATTTAAATTTTAATTATCAATTATCAGGTATCAAATTAAACAAAAAAATAAAGAAAAAAAAAAAAAGAGAAAAAGGAAGAAAAATATCTATACATTTTATTACATTCGTCATTGTTATTATATAATATCTTAACAAATATTTAAGAAAATCGAAAGAAGTAATAGTGATTTTCGGAAGCACCCTTGCCATTTAACGAAACAAAATTATGAATTCTAACGAATTTCTAAACGATATCAATTAAAAATCTATACGAGTCAATTGAACGATTTATACGAACGATGTTATTAAAAATTTACATTTTAACAAAAGAATTAATTAACAGATATTTAATAATAATAATAATAATAATAAGAAGAAGAAGAAGAAGAGTAGAAGAAAGAAAAATATTCATACGGTTAATTATACTCTTCTAATTCTTGTTATTAAATAAAATATTAGAAAATATTTAAAAAGGGACAGAAATAAAGGGACAGAAAGAGAGATAGATAGAGAGTGACAGAGAGTGACAGAGAGAGAGAGAGAGAGAGAGAGAGAGAGAGAGAGAGAGAGAGAGAGACCTTGACATTTGCGGAAGAAATTGGTTTAAAGCGTGAACGCAAGGCCGGATCTCTCTCTCTCTCTCTCTCTCTCTTTCTATCTGTCTATCTTTATCTCTCTCTCTCTCTATATATATATATATGTATATGTATGTATGTATATATATATATATCTTTCTTTCTTTCTCTCAGTGCAAGTCCTCAGCATCAGCAGAGTTTTTTTTAGTATTAAAGAAGGAAAGAGTTCGGTAACAGAAATCGCACTAGGAAAAACTTACCTGGGATTGACTTTAATTAATTGTTGACACGTAACGAAGCGATTGACCCGCTTAAACGCGGACGTTCAGTGTTAAACGACGAAAAACGGTTTACTTTCATGTTGAAAAAGAGAGTTGCTGAGTGGAGAGAGAAAGGGGGAGAGAGAAGAGGAACGAAGTAGTACCGAGGTTCGATACTTTTACGGCCGATTATCGTCACGTTCAGTATAACTCAAGTATATATATGTATATATATATATATATATATATATGTACATATATATATATATTGTGTATGTACATACACAAACATATGTACGTTATTATTTTTATTTTCTCGTAAATCTTTCACATTTTCGTTTTGATTTTTTTGCATTTTTGTTTTCGATCATTGTCCTCTCCGCTTAGTTTTATACGTTTACTTGTTTATTTATTTTATTTATTTATATGTCCTTTTCTAATTACTTTTTTTTTTTTGTACTTTTTTTTTTCTTTTTTCTTTTTTTCATTATTTTTTTTACTGCGCTCGTAAAAGTTTTTTCCTTTTAAGCTTTCAACACTTTATATTAATGCATCGTTATGTCTATCTCGTGAATGATTAGGAAATAAATGTTAGTGTCGATGTTAGAATAACTCAATACTTTTATATATATATATATATATATATATATATATATATGTATAAATAATTTTCTTTCATTTTTTGTTCTTTTTTTTTTTTAGTTTCTTTTTACTGTTTTCGTAAACGTTTTTTTCTAAACGTTTATGAGCCTTAAATTAATTATTATTAATTACGTTAATGTACATGTTACCTTACGAATGAATGACATGTGGAAATTAGGATTAGAATTAGTGTTAGAAGTTAAGTTAGAATTAAACTTGGAGGTAGGAAAATGAAAATAAAAATTAGATTATAAGAGTTAAAGTAATTAATGATAATAATAATAATAATAATAATAATAAAAACAATGATAATAATAATGAACAAATAATTAAATTTAGCCAATAATTAGATCACAAAATGAGAATTAAAATTTACATATAATTAAAACAAACGTGAGACTCGCTAATAGTGTCCATAGTCCAAGAAAAAGAATAAATAAATAAATAAATAGAAAGATAAAAAGAAAACGAACGAAGGAACGAAACAATAAAAAGAAATAACGAAGAGAAAATAGTCGATTTAGAATTAACAATTACAATAACGTCGTTTTTAGAATTACGTGATAACGATAAAAGTTAAAAAAAGAAAAAAAAAAAATCAGAATTGGAAACGCACAGTAGTCTGCGGCGATATGTAGATACAACCTCGAAGAAAAAGAACAAAAAAAAAAAAGAAGAAAAAAAAAAGAAAAAGAAAAAAAAAAGGAAAGAAGAAGATAAGCGGACTTAAAGAGGACGAAAATGAAAGTAAAAAGTAAGAAAACAATTTTTTTAACGAGTGAAAATAAATATGAAAAAAGAGAGAAATATAAAAAAGAGAGAACGATTCAATGCCGTTCTAATTTTATACGAAAAGAAAGAGAAAAGAGGTAAAGTAAAAATCTGATAAATTTTTTGTCCTTTTTTTTCGTTTCTTTCCCCTCATTACTTCGACTTCCCCCACTACTCTCCACTCACCCCTTATTTCTCGTAACATCGCGACGAAACTTTTCTTCTTTCGTGACTTCTGGAAGTGATGAACGATCCCCTTTGTGGCTAAGGACCGTATAGACGGAGTGAATAGAGTGTGTGTGAAAGAGAGAGAAAGAGAGAGAGAGAGAGAAAAGTGTATGGGGGTGGAGGTAAGGGGGGACCCTTTGATACTTATACGAACGAGCGTATAACGAACGTGTTGTGTACTTTACGACTTAGTTTGCATTTTATCCCTATGAAAAATTCATTAGCCTGTTCGAGTGAACGTGCGCATTCGACGTCAGCGCAAAAGATTCGTGTGTATTATATTATATTATTTATTTCTTTTTTTTCACACGATTTTTCTTTCTTCTTCTTCTTCTTCTTCTTTTCTTTTCTTCTCGTTTGATTTTCTGTTTGATTTTTTCTTTTTTTTTCTTTTTTTTTTTTTTTGATTCTTTTTTCTCTTTCGGAATCTTTGTCGGACTACTAAACGATGGATCGTGTGATTTTGTGTTTCGTGCGTTTGATTGTTGAACGTACATATTTGTATGTGTGTTTGAGTATATATATATATATATATATATATATATATATATATATACGTAGATGTATATGTAAGTAAATTTGTAGTATTGATAAGTAATCGTGAAATTTTCTATCGTAATTTGGAAGATATTTTTATTACGATTTTATTAAATTCTTTATTAATTGTGATAAATAATTCGATAAATTTATAATGTAAACATTCATTAATAATAATATCTGTTAATTTGTAATAATGATGTTAATAATAATATTTTTTAATTCGTTAATATTGTCTTGTCGATTTGACTTTTGCTTTTTTTATTTTTCTTTTATCAGATCTTTCGGGTTTCCTTTTTATAGATTATGTCGTTTGAATAACGATGTATACATTTATGAAAATTATTTATTAGTAATATTATCTTCGTAGAAATGTTTAATAAATATTTTCATTTTTATTTTATTCATTAGTTTCAAATGAAAATTTTATTAAACAATATTATAAGTTAACAATGATATAATAACAATATAATAATATAATAATAATAAAAATGTATAATAATAATAATAATAATAATAATAATAATAATAATAATAATAATGATGATGATAATAAATACATAATAATATAATAATTGTAATAAAATAATAACATCCAGAGTTAAGCGTTATAAAATTTGAATGACAAAATTGTTCTTCTTTATTTAATAATGTTAAAAAACAATAATGAACAATTTACTTATATATATATATATACACTATTAGATAAAATAAATTGTTTAATATTTTTAATAATTAAATAAAATATATAATAAATATAAACGGTAATATTTTTTAAGTATTTATTTTATTCACTCAGTAAAATATGATTTAAAGTTATTCGTTGGAATGTACATATGTAGATCCCAGTAGCGACTAAGTAAACAAGATAAATCATTAATGCGTTGAAACAGAAACGTTTTAAAAGAAGAGAAGTGAAGAGAAGAGGAGAGAAGAGAAGAGAAGAAAAGAGACCGCACGAGCAGTGCTAATGCATGCAAGGATTAACGAATATAAGCTCTTCTGCGTGTCACTCTTCTCATATCTTAAAATATAGTCGGTAATGTAGATATCTACTGTATATTAATTTAATACGTTTGTATGATACGTATATACATACATACATACATTATAAGTATACATATTTATTATTAATAACGTTGGAGATATGGTTTGTTTTATTTATGAATGTTATAGTATTTTTATTAATCAATTATTTTATTATTATTGTTATTATTGTTATTGTTGTTGTTGTTGTTGTTGTTGTTTTATTAAAATGTTGACAATATATTCGTATTTTATGAATTAATTATTATCAATATTAATTCTATTTATACTTTATCTCTCTCTCTCTCTCTCTCTCTCTTTCTACTTTTTTCTTTTTTTCTCTTGGTTAGTTTTGTTGAAATTAATATAAAAGAATTACGATATGAAATAATAATATAATAATAATAATAACAATAATAATGAAAAGATAATGAAAAATAAGTGAAAGAAATTATTACTTTAAACAA
>NC_057709.1:1172035-1182035 GCF_014466175.1 Vespula pensylvanica | reverse complement strand
GATCTAACTGAAAAGTTTCAACACCCTCTCCCACCCCTCTCCTTTTACCCCTCCTCTTTACCTCCACTCTCCGAAACTCAACTGGTTTTCGTAAAAATCGTTTTGTTCGTTGGAATCTCGAAAAGCTTTTTGTTCCTTTTTTATTTTTGTTTTGATTTTTTCCTTTGTGTCTTTTTGTTTCGTCTCTTTTCTTTTTTTTTTTTTTTTTTGTTTGTTTTGATTCGAACGGTAGTGAATCGATGATCGATATATTACGTTAATAAGAAAAAAGAGAGAAAGAGAATGAAACGATGGAAAAAAATTTTAAGCGTTTAAGAATCATGATTTTATAAATCAGGATTGGATTCGCAGGATCATGTGGTTACTAAAATCATATTTGAAAATTGATTCTTTTTCTTCTTCTTCTTCTTCTTCTTCTTTCTCTTCTTTATAAAAACTTTCTTAACAAATCGATTCTTTTATTATGAGGATCGTTAAAAAGAAAGTAAAAAGAAATTTTCAAAACCTTGCAATTTTACAGTTTGCAATGATTATTGGCTTGGAACTATGTCGCAGTGTTAGAATTCATTTTTGTAATCAGTTAATTAGATTTGGTTCATTGGGACCGATTTGAAAGAATCTCGAACACGTCTAGCAACTTTTGGTCCATCTAATGGCTTTTGATTCATTTAAAAAATTTTGACTCACCTAAAAATACTTTAAATTCATCCAGAAATTTTTGAATCATCCAAGAATTTTTCATCAACCTAAGAAAACTTTTGATCCATCCAATGACTTTTGGTTCACAACATTTTTTATAATGAGAAATGTATTATTTTTCCAAAATGATATAAAACTTGCGATCATATAATTATATAAAATTTGTTATTTTAAAATTAAAAAAAAAAAAAAAAAAAAAAAAAAAAAAAAAGAAAAACTTTAAATCCATTTAGAAACTTTTGACCGACTTAGAAATTTTCGATGTGAATCTGAAAGAACATTTGGCCCGTCTAGAAATTTTTGGCTTAACCTTCTATTTAATCTTTATATTTTTATCTCTTTCTCTGTCTCTCTCCGTCTCTACTCGTCGATCAATCTCTACCTCTATTTTTATCTAAATAAGAATATCAAAAGAAAAATTCATGAAATACCTATAAGAACAGCTTATGTACCAAAACTAGTATTGGGACCTTGACCTTCCTACTCGAATGAGCTCAAATACATACATACGTTTCCCCGACGATGACGACCAGATGATAATAATAATTGGATTCCGTTCGTCTTCCATCTCTCTTTCTCTTTCCCTCTCTTTCTTTCTCACTCTTTCCTTCTTGACGATCAAGGAGACCAGAAATTGGAACAAAGAGGCGTTTAGGTGTTTCTCAGTAGTCGGGCCTACAGGGTGGGCCAAAAATCTTTATTGTGGACTAAAAAGTACTTTACGGTGTATCGAAATTCTACGGTTGATCAAAAATATCTTCGAACATTGATCGGTCAAAGTTTCTCTTTTAAAGGAACGATTAAAAAAAAAAAAAAAAAGAAAAAAAAAGAAAAGAAAAGGAAAAGAGAAAACAAAAGCAAAAATTTCATTCGAGAATTTTTCGAGATTATTTACTCGATTATATTTTCTGAATCGCAAAATTATCAATAGTAAGTCATGCGGAATAAGTTAGGCTAAAAAAGTTGTTGATCAAAGTGATCATGAAAATGTGGTAATCGATTTCCTTTTCGAAATATCTGCTAACTATTTAAAAGCTTTGGCCCACCTAGGTATCACTTTTGGTACCGCAGCTAACGTAATCGAAACGAATCCTCTAGGGAGATACCAGAAAAGTGAGAAGGAAAGGATTAACGAAGAAAAGGATCCAAAGCTACCCGACGGGACATAAATTTCAATATCTATCGTTAGCTTCTACCTTAATGTCACGTTAGAGACTAAAACTCTGTTCGAAATAAATAATACCTGGATACAAAATATACGACGACTTTGCTTAAGGATTATTAAACAGGATCTTTGATAAGCTTTCAATACGATGATTATGTTAATGAAATAAAATGATACATTTTTCATGATACGATTTATACATCGATTAGATTCTTTCTTTATTACGATTGATAAACAGGATTAATAATTGTGTTTGATTATGTTCCATATTGTGACCATCGATTTGTTGTACATTTCTTTTTCTCGATTTATTCACAAAATAAATTTTTATAATTAATACGTTCATCAACTTTTTTCATTAGGTCAGGATTAGATCATCCATTTTTTCTTGTAATTTTCTTTTTCTTTATTTTATTTTATTTTATTTTATTTTATTTTATTTTTTGGTTTTCTTCGAAGGAAACTTTTGGATTGATTATAGGTTTAATCGTACTTATATTTCGTTCTTACAACGTAGGTCAATGTAAATTGATATCGATGTTAAGGAACATGAATTTTTCATCTCTGTCCGACCCCTCAGAATAATCATCAAAAATAAAAAGCATAACACGTACCAAATTATAAAATTTCGTTAGCCCAAATGTAGACCGAATGCAACACAACATGAATTATTGATTTGTCCGAAAGTCATTTTCATAATTATTGGGACAATCAACGCATTGATTAACTTAATCAATATTTCCTCCTGTTATTGTACTTATATTTGTTCTTACAACGTAGATCAATGTAACGTGATATCGATGTTAAAAAACATGAATTTTTCATCTCTGTCCGACCCCTCAGAATAATTAACAAAAATCAAAACTATAACATATATCGAACCCTAAAATTTTGTTAGCCCAAATGTCGATGCAATACAATATTCAATATCGATTTGTTCAAAGATCACTCTTATACACATTGATTACTGTGATCAATATAACATCGTCTTAATATACTTATATTCGTTCTTACAACCTAGATCAATGTTAAAAAATATGAATTTTTCATCTCTACTCGAGTCCTCAGATTAATCAACAAAAATTAAAACCATAACGTACACCAAACTGTAAAATTTCGTTAGCCCATATAAACTCTTCCTATAGAAATTGAGTGCCGATCACTGGTCAACGATTTAAAACGAGAGAGAAACATTCTGTCTCTCTCTCTCTCTCTCTTTCTATCTTTCCTCGGTACCTTTTGGGTCCGTGGCAAATCGTCGAGTGGTCCCACCCCCTTTTTTTCTTTCTTTCTTTCTTTCTTTCTTCAAACTCGGGCCCGCCTGTCCTATATTTCTTTACTACATTCGAGAATTCCAGTGTCCGTGGTTCTCTTTACGTTTCTCCTTTTTAAGGGTAACTCCCATCTCATTCTCTCTGTCTCTCTCTCTCTCTCTCTCTCTCTCTGTCTCTCTATCTGTCTCTTTTGCTCTCACACGCGTGAACACCACGTAAGCCTTTCTATTAATGATTTTTACGGGCCAACCTCCTGCTTCCTTCTTTTTCGTTCGAGACGAGAATGAAGAAAGGTTGCTGCCGATGCCTCGAGGCATTTGAAGGCAAAAAGAAAGAAAATAAAATTAAAAGAGAAGAAAAGAAGAGAACGGGAGAGAGAGAGAGAGAGAGAGAGAGAGAGAGAGAGAGAGAGAGAGAAATAAAAAATCCAAAGAGAAAGGAAGAGGTAAAAGAAAGTAGAGAGAGAGAGAGAGAGAGAGAGAGAGATTTGTTGTATGTAAGAGTTTGAATTTAACACTGTGAGACTCTGGAAGGAGATCACCTCTAATTGCTCTGTTATTAATTAAATAATTCCTGTTATTAACTTCATAAAGTCAAAAAGAGAAAAAGATAGATAGATAGATAGAAAGAGAGAGAGAGAGAGAGAGAGAGAGAGAGAGATAGTGACAGCTCTCTTATCTGTAAATGAAAAAAAAAAAAAAAGGAAAACAATTATTGCTGAGGAAGAGGGTTAAAGGGGTGAGACAATAAAAATGAAAACAGCAACAACAACCAAAGAAGAAGAAAAAAAAAGAAAGGAAAGAAAGAAAACAAAGATAAAAGAAAACAAAAAGATTTAACGACTATCATTCGCTCGTTCCTCTTGTAGCTTCTGGTTTTTTTCACGAAGTAAGTGGCCCAACAGACGAAGAGGATGAACACTTTTGATTTGCTTCCTTTCTTTCTTTCTTTCTTTCTTTCTTTCTTTCTTTTTTTTTGTTCTTTTTTCTTTTCTTCTTATGCTTTTTCTTTACGATTTAATGATATTGGACAGGTTGATGAATAGTTTAGAAAAAAAAAAAATTGTTGCGTTGAATCTTATTGATTATACGTATTAGAGGTTTGGATATCGTGTAATCATTCGGATGTATTTTATTTACTTCAAGAGTGTGATATATATATATATATATATATATATATATATATGTATGTATGTATAAACTGCCTCAGGAAATTTTGTCGAGGAAGTGTGTCGATATTATATTGATTAGGTTTTTTGGATTAACGGTCCCCGGTCCGATCCGATCCGATCCGATCCGTTCTGATCTTCTGTTGCCTTCGAGCTATCACGCGAGCTATTCCTTCATTTGCTTTTCTCTGCTTGAATTTGTCCTTTTTTAACTTGCGTGCTCCGCGAAATGGACCTGCGGAATTGGGTTGCGTCTGTTGAGGGTTGGGTTTGGTGAGGGAGGGGTGGAAAGGGCTGAGGAGTGGGATAATTATTACTCTTGTCAAACCATACGTCGAAGAGCAAACACCGATGAAGATTTCGAAAAGGGTGTTACGTATTATTCCAGTGGTTGATCTAATTATTGGCTTTTGTTGGGATCGATTAGGATGCGATTATTTTATTGAGACGTTTGACGCGATCAGGACTATATATTTTTTTCTGAACGATCGGATTATACCTCTCACATGGCTGCGAAAGATCGCTCACATTTTTCTTCTTCCTCCTTTCTTTCTCTCTTTTTTTTTTTCTTTTTTTATTTTTCATTTTGATTTCTTTTTTCTTTTCTGATCAGGATCGATCACACTGCATATTCGATGACGGATGAATATATCATTCGTGGTGATTTGTTTCGTTTGCATTTTCTTTTTTTTCTTTCTTTCTTTTTTTTTTTCTTCCTTTTTTTCTGGTGACAGGTGTATTAGTCATAAGGATCTTTTTGTAGATCTTTTTTTTTTTTTTCTTCGATTTAATCGAATCAGTTTAATTCGTCCGATCAAAACAATCATTACAAATCATTTAGGAAATTTGAAATAAATTCAAGTTTGATATATATGTATATATTCTTTTTTTTGGGGGCTCTTATTTTTATATCGCTTTGTTTTCGTTTTGTCTTTCTTTTTCTTTTTTTCTATGTTTTCTAGACGATACGGAACGAAATGCGGAGGATGTCTTCAAGGTATCGGACCACAGGACCTAGTGAGGAAGGCAAGGGACAAGGTTTTCCACCTGAATTGCTTCACCTGCGTGGTCTGTCGAAAGAAGATGAGCACTGGGGAGGAACTTTACATTCTGGACGACAACAAATTCGTTTGCAAGCAAGATTACATGTCCGGGAAATCGATCCCAGATACTCATCACGTGCATGGTCATCACGGTAAGTTTTTATTTATTTATTTATTTGTTTATTTGTTTTAAATCATTAGTCCAATTCTTTTCTTTTCATGTTTTTTAACACATCGTATAATGAATTCTCAAAATTTTCGGACGATTATTTTTTTTGTATAATTGTTCGATTACCATGTTGATTGTCCTGGTTTTCTTCTTTTCTCCTTTTCGCGTATTATTAATTAATTAATATACAAATTGACCCGTCAAATAATTAATAATTACAGTCATACGTTGCGCTAACGATATAACAAAAATTTCACGATAATTATTATCGTCACGTGTAAATTACAATTTAATGATTAAACGACGATAATAGCTTGGATCTATTAAAAAATCATTGAAAAACATTTATTCGTTGGTCTAAAAAAATGGCGGAGGACAGATACAATTGAAAGGTGCAATTTCGATTATTGTCTTTTCGATTTCAATTAACACCATCGAATATATTACGTCCAACCAATATCTAATTACATTTAATTAATCATTCCTGTGGTACGTATTACAATAGATCTGAAATCATAAAAGTATCGTAAAACGTTATTTGGATAAACACCATTCACGATTATGTAATATCAAATTACTTCTAATGAATGATACCGTAGTATATATATATATATATATATATATATATATATATATATAACCAGACACCATATCATCGAAAAGTCATCGAAATATAATAAAAATAACGTGTCTCTTTTTTATTACAATACAAAATTGATATTACAACAAAACTAACAGAGCTAGAACGTCACGTGACGTATAACCCCCACTCCTTCTACCCTTCCCCCACCTTCTGCCCATCAAAATCATTCTTTCGACGATGGCGCCTCTGTTCTCTTCCGTTCTCTTCTGGTACTCTTTGTATTTCTCTCGAGGACCAAGCTGGAGAAATGAAAAGAACCAAAAGAAAAAAAAAAAAAATATACGTAAGAAGAAAATAGTAATAATAATAATAATAATAATAATAATAAAAAAAAAAAGAAAAATAATGGAAAAAAAAGAAACGGAAGAAAATAAAATAAAATAAAATAAAAAAAAAAAAAAACAAGTTTGCGGTTTCGATGTCGGCATCGAAGCGACAAAAGGCTGCCCCTGCTTAACGACCTTTCGGTTTTCGTTTCACGGCTTATATGTACGAGAACGAGCAGCTCCTCGTGAAACCGAGACGGCCCTAACCCTCTCCCTTCCCTCGCTTCTACCCCCACCCTTAACTCTAACTCTCTCTCTCTCTCTCTCTCTCTCTTTCTCTCTCTCTTATATATATCGAGTCTCATACACGCATCGTGTTTTCACAGCTTGCCGCTGACACAGGGCTGAAACCCTGGCTTTCGACTACCCTTCCCTCTCTAACCCCCCCCTTAACCTTCCTCAACTGCCAACACTCCCCTCCCCTGAACCCCTCCACACTCTTCCTGACCCTTCTTCTCTTCTACCCGTTCGAAAAGAGAGAGAAAGACAGAAAGAACGATCCTGACTCCGTAAAATCTCTGGTGTTGGGCGCGTTGAACTGTGACCCCTTTTCTCGAACCCACCCGCCCCCCTTCCCCCTTTCTCTTCGTCCCCCTTCACTGCTCCCACCACCCCTTTAAAAAAATAACTCTCTGTCTCTCGACTTTTCGCTTGGATTTTCGAGGTCTCTCTCTCTCTCTTTTTTTTTCTTTCTTTTCTTTCTTTTTTTTCTTTCTTCTTTTTATTCGGTTCGGTTCGGTTCGGTACGGTTCTGGTCTGTTCTGTTCTGTTCTGTTTTGTTCTGTTTTGTTCTGAATCGGAAGGTGAGAGAAATTTTTTGACGGATTTTAAGTTGGTCGATTGGTTGAATTTGATTCTGTTTGGTCAATTAAATCAAAGTTTAAACGTTACACTTGGATTTGTTATGAGTTATTATGTATTGATTAAGTGAGTTTGTGTTTGTTGTGTATTATTTTACGAATCGACGATTATTAGTTCGAATAAATTATTGTTAATATATTGGATAATGTATAATTGAGCCTTTTCGACGAATCAAAAGTAATTACTACAACGAATTTTTTATTAAATCTAACTTATATTCTTGTTAATAAAAATTGACAGTTAAGTCGTCTGTGTTCATTATTTTCAGATACAAAAAGAACAAGTTCAATCTATATTGGTGTTAATCAAAATAAAAAGAAAAGTTAGGTTATGCGTCGGTAACATCGTTATACAGTTTGTCTTTAAAATAAAAAACAAGAAAGAATTAATCAAGAATCAAATGTTAGGTTATGTATCCGCCATTTTCTGAGACCCAATGACAAAAAAGAATTAATTAAACCTGACTTATATTGACGTCAATTAAAATCGAAAGTTAGGCCCATGTTATCGAATGTCGGCCATTGTTAAAGATAAAAGACGTTTCTAAAGTCGGATATTTCAAAGTGAATGGCTATTTAAGTTGAAAGAAAAAAAAAAAAAATTAAACAAACAAAAAACAAGGATAGATATAATAGGAATTGATAACAATAATACGGTTCGGATCGTTCACGACAGAATCGTCCAACCTGTCGGCAGGAGGAGACTCACTGATGGGTTCCGGATCGGAAGACGAGGACGAGGACGGTAGTGCGCACCATCATCATCATGGGGGTGTCGGTGGTACTCATCTTGGTTCACACAATATGGGTCCTGGTGGTCCAGGTGACCAAAATGTTGGACATACTGGTGATCTACAACTTGGGGCTGATCCTTGCAAACAGGAGGACTCTGAGGATCAAGGTAAGAGTTCATTTACGTTTATATTTTATTTATCGAACACATATCCTTTGTCCGATCGTTCTTGTTCTCAATTATATTTTTAAATTATTGGTATAACTTTTAGATATCATCTCATTTCATAAAATTTTGTCCGAAATAAATATTCAAGTTTTATATTTCAAATAAAAGATCCCTAGAAAAACAGAAAAGAAAAAAGAATTTGATGGTAGCATAGAAATAAAGTAGCCTCGTCGAAAAATAAACTATCACATTACCCTGAATTTTTTCGATAACTGCAACTCATTCTAATTTCTATTCCGGGATCGATTAATGTCTCAATCGGTGAAAAAAAGAAATATCTAAAAATTATTCTATGCCCGAATATTCTCACCCCAATTCCGGAGGACGTTCAAGGGTGGTCGATGCTTGCTTCTTTCACGAGCTTACAAAAGCTCACACGCAGGTCTTCTAACCATTATTCGCTCGCGTTGCTTTCATCGTGAACACAACAATAAGAACACGAGCAACACACACACACACCTACACATATACACAGAGAGAAGACCGTACAAGTATGAAAGAAAGAGAAGAAGTAGAGGGTGCTTTTAAGGGGGTGACCATACTCGATCGTAGTGACACTGTCCAAACATTTTCTTTGTCCCGTGGTTAAGACCTTTACCATGGTATATAGATTACAAACTAGTGCAAGAGAGATAGAAGTTAGAGATGGATAGATAGATACTTCAAGAGAAAGAGAGAAAGAGAGAGAAACTCTTCTATATATACCAACATAGTAACAGCTTATAGAGTAGGTATGGCTTTCAGTTTCATAGCATTCACCATAATCCAATGGGGTTTCCGAAAGGGATTTGCTTTAGATTTTGCCCCCATACCCGTACATACATTTTATGTGTTACTAGTCCCATCGAATAATTCCTTGATCTCAGAATAAAAATGTTTCTCCCCATTTAAAAGGTTCCCTAGATGGTGACCCAGAAACGAGAGACAGTCAAACGGAAAACAAGAGTCCTGATGGTGGTGCTGGTGGTGGAAGTGGAGATGGAGGTGCGGGATCGAAAAGACGAGGTCCCAGAACAACCATCAAAGCTAAACAATTGGAGATATTGAAGAACGCTTTCTCATCTACACCTAAACCTACCAGGCATATCAGAGAACAATTGGCCAAGGAAACTGGATTGCCCATGAGAGTCATACAGGTTCTTACAAATATATATATATATATATTTTTTCTTCTTCTTTTAACTCTCCCTCACCTAACCATTTGTCGAACGAAACTTAATAGTTACGTTGGAACAATCGAAATTGATCAATACGAATTACAAATTAATTGTTAGTAATTTATTCGAGTGGTTACGATGAAATTTATACTGATTCTTTTTCGGGATAAATAGAAACGATTGTATGTATGTAACAATTTATTTTCCATTGGATAATGATAATTTTGAAGTTCTAAACTTGCTCTACAAAAATTCTATCAAATTGATCGAACAAACGACGAAGGATTTCAGATTTCTTATTCGAAGTTTGTAGAAGTTATTGAGATCCTTCTTGTTGTAAATGCAACAAGAATTTGAATATCAAGAAATTTTGAATTAGTTCATTGACGGAGTTCTTGAAATGACGATTAGAAAATATTCTTTATATTTTAGGAAGTATATATTTGTACTTACTGTTTTCTTTTCGTTTACTATGCAAATGAAATTGGATAAACGTGAAAGAGTGCTCTCGAGAGATCTTAAATCATTGGAAGTA
>NC_057709.1:1170547-1171935 GCF_014466175.1 Vespula pensylvanica | reverse complement strand
ATCGCCATATTGAAAATAATTAAAAATATAAATGACCTGTTACGAAGAAGCATTTTGCGTCTGGATTAAACGTTCTAGCGTTAACAATGTGAAACAGAAAGAGAGATAGAAATATTATGTTTTGTTGTATAGGTCTGGTTTCAAAATAAGAGGAGCAAAGAGAGAAGGTTGAAGCAATTAACGTCGATAGGTAGAAGTCCGTATTATGCTGGCTCGAGAAAGATCCGTGGATTCCCATTGAATCTCAATCCAGCTTTGGGAGGAGAGGATGGTCCACCACCTAGTTTCGCTTATTTCGGCGACAAATTTGAATTTGGTTATGGTAGTCCTGTTACGTTTCATCCGGAATTTTTTGGTGCGCATCCTCCCCCACATCCACATGGGCCACCTTTCGCTGGACCAGGTAATCCTGGTAAGAAATAAGAAGTTTGATAATAATGTCATTTGATAATAGAATCTTTTTATCGATTTTATCAATGAATTCTGACAGAATATATCTACGATCGTTGATTAGAAAAAAAAAAAGAAAGAAAGAAAGAAAGAAAAACACTATTAACAAATAATAATAGTATTAATAATTAAAAAGAAAAGATAATAATAATAACAACAATTTTTCAATTAAATTTCTAGTCTTTGTTTAATTATTCAATTGTTAAAATTAAAAGGAACAATTTTCGATCATTCACGACTTTTTACGATGACAATTTTTCTAATTGACAAATTATCCATATATGTCCATTAGAAGATTAGTATGATTAATAGTAACAATAATAATAACAACAATTTGTCAATTACATATCTCTATAATCGTTCTAGTCTTCGTTTAATTAATCAATTGTTAAAATTCAAAGGAACAATTTTCAATCGTTCCTAATTTTTTTAAATAATAATTTTTCCAGTAAACAAATTATACCTATACGTTTATTAGCGGATTAGTACGATTAATAATAATAATATCAACAACAACAACAACAACAACAACAATAATAATAATAATAAAATTGAGAGAAGCAGCCGGTTTCGGAGATGGCCGCGCGGATACGATCTTCTCTGAGCAGTACGTAATCTGTTCTTGACAGGTCTAGACCCAGCCAGTTTAGCGGGTATGGCAGCAGCAGTGGCGGTGACAGGGGAGTATCCACCTCCGGGTGCGGGAGGTGGCCCTCCGGAATTTCTCACAGGGCCCCCTGGGCAGGGGCCTCCTGCACCCACTGGTGGCAGCCCCGGAGAGTTCCTAGCACCTTCAGGTAAGATTTTCATTCTTAAACATCCAATCTAACGTGTATGAATAATTTCTCCTGATATATCTTCTTTTCGTTCATATTTATGAACATTTATTTCATATTTATGAACATTTAATTCATCTCTATGAACATTTGTTTCACATT
>NC_057709.1:1158666-1170447 GCF_014466175.1 Vespula pensylvanica | reverse complement strand
ATTTATTTCATATCTATGAATAATTTCATATTATTTCATATTTATGAACATTTATACCTTTTTCTTTTCGATTTTGTTATCGTTGCTGTTATTTTCTTTCTCTTTTTTTCTTTCTTTTCTTTTTTTTTTTTTTGAAGTATCATAACTCGCACGATTTTTTCATATTTCTTCGTGTATTATTTGTCTAGTTCATATCTCTGTTCGTAGATATGAAATTTTTTTTTATAGTTCATATTTATGTTCATGAAATTTTTAGATTTATTTTTGTTCGTTTGTTTCTTTTTTAAGTTTTGTCTTCTACGATTTTTTTGATTTCTTTTTATGTATTATTTGTGTCGTTCATATTTACGTTCATAAATATGAAATTTTATAGTTCATACATTTTTTTTTTTATTGCTACATATTACTCATATAGTTTATATTTCGTTTAAATATGAAATCCCATAGTTCGCAATTCACTTATTTCTAGATATTATACATATAGTTCATAAATATGAAACTTCATAATTTTTCTTATGTATCACATACTTTATATTTATGTTTATACGAATATCATTTCATAGATCATAGTTTTTCTTATTTCTATATACTACTCGAATAGTTCAGACACAAAATTTGATAGTTAATAATTTACCAATTTCTACGTTTCTTATTAACAGAATTCATATTTATGTTCATAAATTACGTACATACCAATTCATAGTTCATAATTTTACCTTCACTTTATTTCATTTTATTATCTTAACAATGAAAGATAAAAAAGAAACGAAAGCTTTTGAATTCGCTTTGATAAAAAAGAGCCTTCACATTTATATATTCATAGATATGAAATTTCATAGTTCATGGCTTTTCATAATTCCTTTTTATTTATTTTTCTTCTTTTCGTTCGTTTAGATTTCGCGTGCGTGCGTACGTGCGTGCGTGCGTGCGTGCGTGCGTGCGTGCGTGTATTTTTTCTTTTCTTTTTTTTTTTTAATTATACCTTTTAAAGACTTCACGTAAGAACGATGACGTTGCAAATAATATTGAATCAATATTAATCGAAAATGATAATCATTTTGAAATGATGTGTCGCAGGTGGAGCGCAGGGTAATCCTAGTGGTGGGGGAAATGGTGGAGGACCAGGCGGCGGTGGTGGTGGGGGTGGCTTCCTCGAGCCTCACCAGATGCAGAGTGAAGGTCTAGCCTGGTAGTACGAGTTTTAATTTAAAAAAAACACACACACACACGCGCACACACACACACACACATACACACACGCATACAACATACATGAAAGAGAAAGAAAATTAACAAAACAAAAAACTCGTCATTCTCATTTCCCTCCGAAGAATGAAATAAAAAGAAAAGAAAAGAAAAGAAAAAAAAAGAAGTGGAAAAAAGAAAAGATATAATAGAAATTTCGAAAGTTTCGTATAGGATTGGTGGTCGGCCATATATTTTGAACACACATATGAATTTCCTAAAGACACATACACATATATGCACGTGCAGACGTACATACATAGATATTATTTTTTTCTCGTTCATTTTTTAATGAAATTCGTGCTAACGAATTAAGGAGAAAAGAAAAAAGAAAAGAAAAAGAAAAAAAAAGATGAAACATGGAAAAACCCGAACTCGAATACGATCTACGACCTTCCACGTGTACTACTCGTTTTCTGTATAAAAAAAAAAAAAATATATATATATATATATTAATAATAACGGAGACGATTATTATTATTAAAAAAGAAAAGCGACGACTCATTTTGCAAATGTTTTTTTTCTCTTTAATATTTCTTTCTTTAGGTCGCTCTAAACATTATTAATAATTAGTTAATTATTATTATTATTACTATTATTATTATTATTATTATTATTATTATTATTATTATTATTACTATTATTATTATTATTATAGTCGTCACACGTGATAACGTAGACGTTACTATTTTATTATTATTATTATTAATTATTAAAATTTTTAATATTGATTATATATGAATTATTTCCGATTAATTATTATTATTACTATTATTATTATTATTATTATTATTATTATTATTATTATTGTGTATAAAAAATTCGAGACCCCCAGGCCCCGCCACTCAGCCCCACCCTCACCCCCTATCGTGTAATATTGTACCATCCTTGTTGATTAATTTCGAAAGTTACTTTGCGGGACACCCTGTAGATATCCGCTGTTGTATACACTCCAGACACACGTTCACTTTTTCACACACATACACTTACATATACTATACACACATACACATCCATATGTGATTGTAGAAGAGTACACATTTAAACGAACACACATACACATACACAAACATACACACATGTTGTATGAATTAATTATTACAATTATAAATATAAATAGGAACGTGTAATCTGTATTTGTTAAGGCGGCGTTCGATGTAAATAACATTGTCTTTCGCATGCGAGCGGGCTATACATATATAAAAAAAATAAAAATTAAAAAAAAATAATAAAAGAAAAAAAAATATCAATTCGAATGTGGAGGGAAATAAAGGGGGGGAAAAAGAAAAAGAAAAAGAAAAGGAAGAGAGAGAGAGAGAGAGAGAGAGAGAGAGAGAGAGAGAGAGAAAGTCAAAATAATGAAAATAATAATAATAATAAAATTAGTAGTGAGAGAGAGAGAGAGAGAGAGAGAGAGAGAGAGAGAGAGAGAGAGAGAGAGAGAGAGAGAAAGAGAGAGAGAGCGAGAGAGAGAGAGAGAGAGAGAGAGAGATGATCGATATTGACGATGATCATCATGATCATAATAATGATGATTATGATGATGATTTCTTTATAAAGAAATATTAGAGTATATGATGTATTGTAAAGGCAACGTTTTCGAGCGAGAGAGAGAGAGAGAGAGAGATGCGACATATATATATAAAAAAAAAAAGAAAAAAAAAAAGCACAAAAAACAAAATGAAGGAAACAAACATGGAGGACAGGCCGCCGCGCGATGCGTAATGATTATAAATATTATTATAATAAACCACCTCGTATTTCCGTATATACACTTTGTGCGATCTTTGAATTACCACCCTCATCCCTCATCCACCCTCACTCTCTCACCGAATAGTTTTATATATCTTCTAAATAGAGAAAAATTGTTTACTGTTCGGTAACTCTTCTTTTTTGTTTGTCTTTCTTTTTTCTTTTTTTTTTTTTTTTTTTTTTTTTTTTGGGTACTGATTAATAACTGAAAGAGGATTTTGCGATTGGAAACAGGTAAGACGCTTCAGCAAATGATGAATTGTCTTTCTTTTTCTTTTTCTTTTTTTTTTTTTTTTGATCTTTATAAATTATCATAAAAATAATTAATTTTGAGATTATCGTTAAGGAAATAATAATGTATTACCTTTTTTTTTTTTTTTTATTTTTTTCGTTCATACCTCTGGACGAAATTGAATATTTCATTTTTATTATTGATTATGCCTGATAAAAGTCGAGCGAAATGCATTTGTTTGTTAAATAAAAATTTTCTATCCTAAGAATCGCAATTCAAAATAAAAAGTAACAAAAATTCTCCTTTCATTTTCGATAATGGAAATCAGAGAAGGAAAGAAAAGAAAAGAGAAAGAGAAACAAACAAATGGACGACACTTTTTTTAAATGCGATGATTCATATTCAAAAAAAGAAAAAGAAAAAAAAAGTGAAAAAAAAAGACACGAAAGATAGGAAAGAACAATTTCTAATCTAAAAATTGCAGATTACAAAAATTACCCTATAATTTTTAACAAGATATTAACAGAGAAATTTGTAAAAGGGAATAAATTGAATCTTTTCAACCCTCCAAAAAAAAAGAATCTCACGAGATAGAAGAAACGAGAGAAACGTAAAAATTAATTAATTCGCAAAGCAATTGGTATCATCGTTGAAAGACAAAAAAAAAGAAAAAAGAAAAAAAATAAGAACGAACGGAGAAAAAAGAAAATGAAAAAAAAAAAAAACAAAAAGAAAAAAAAGATAGGAAAAACGAAATCCCTCGACCCAAATCTTCCACCCTGTGTCGGACAAAAAAAATAAAATAAAAAAGAACGGAATTAAAAGATAGATAGATAGACGTAGAGAGAGACAGAGAGAGAGAGAGAGAGAGAGAGAGAGAGAGAGAGAGAGAGAGAGAGAGAGAGAGAAAGGGAGAAAGAAAGAGAAAAAAAAATCTCGAACGTTTGAAGAGTCCACAAGGGGGTTGAAAACACCTGAGACCAACGTCTTTCTCTCAATCGAAATTCTTTCTCACCCTGTACTAAATCGTTGTCATGGTTGACGCAGATGCGACCTACAGAGAAAGAAAGAAAGAGATAGAGAGAGAGACAGAGAGAAAGAGAGAAAGAGAGAAAGAGAGAAAGAGAGAAAGAGAGAGAGGTCCAATAGCTTTGGTGTCCTAACATCGTTAGAGTTAGTCGCCACAATGTCGACTCTGGCAACAACCAAAAGGGATGGGCTAGGTGGGTGTTTAGAACGCTGGAAGAAGAGGAAGATAGTTTAGTTGGGCGGATAGAGGGTTGGGAGATGCTGAGGGGTAGTGAAAGAGGGAATTCGTTTTCCTGGACATCTGGTGAATTCGATTTTGATGTGTTTCTAGCTGGAGGGTTTTCTTCAAGCGTATAAAGGATCATCGATGTTCGCGGATCCATCTTCGAAACAAGAGTCCCATTGGGAATAAAAACGATGCTATGGTATTGTTTCGTAATAGCACACCTTTCTTCCCACCCAACCACCCTAGTATCTTGCTTCAATCCCATATGTGTAAACCTTGATATGTCTTACATGTAATACACAGTTAGGACAATAAAATCTGTTAATTAGGTTATTGTTGATAGTGGTATCAGTTAACAGGGATTTTTGTTTTTACTTTGTTGGTACTTATGCGTTATAAAAACTATGCAATGATATAATTTTATCATACCGTATCTTTCCCCTCACCTAACCATCATAATACCTTGCTCCGATCTCAGATGTGTTAACCTTTATATATTAATACAATGTTAGAACGATAAAAACTGTTAAGTAAGTTTTTGTTGATACTGTTATCGGTATTAGCAGCGATTTCTTTTTGTTCTTTTTATTCTTATGATTTGGTAGATAAAGGTAAACTGAGATAGACAGAAAAACAGAGAAAGTGAGAGATGTTTAGGATGTTGTAAAACGATGAGAACACGTTCACTGTCCCATGTAATATACGTGTCCTGCCAATACAGAGAAATATCAGCTCGGGAGATTCGACAGATGCGTAGCCGCCTTCGAACCCTTAGGAACTACCCTGCAGGGTCCCGTGGGAGTTCGGTCCTAGGGACAAACCGTCCCAGGGGGTACTTCTAACGCTATACTACCCTCCATCGTATCGTTCTCGTTACCCCCTCTATCCCGACCCTTCATATATCCCTACGTAGCCCTACGTAGCCCTACGTAGTCTTGAATACTATGTAGGTGGAACACTCCGCAAAATTCCTAGCCTAATCGTATTGCGATTTGATACAAGGAACAAGTTTGATCGTGTGATTTATGTCACCCGAGGATTTTATGTGTTACGTCCTTTTTTCTTTCCTTTTTTTCTAATTTTTTTTCTAACGACAGGATCGTCGTTTTTTTTTTTCCTTTTTGGTAATTTTTGATTTTGCCCTCTGTCTCTTCCTCTCTCTCTCTCTCTCTCTTTTTTTTTTTCTTCTTTTTTCTTCTTCCTTTTGTGATCGATAACTTGTGACGACAGGAGTGAAGAAAGGAATTATTATTTGTTCCGTGATTTGTACAGCGTGATCGTAAATTTTGTCGAAATTCTTTTTTATCGATCGACAATGGCAAATATTTTAACTGAAATATATTTCGAAGTATATATAACGATATTAATAATAGAAATATATTTCGAGATGTTATATGTACTAATATTTCTGAAGGATGGTAGACTCGATACCAAACGAAATAGAAATTTTGTAGAATAATAATCGACGATTGTGAAATTTCTTTTTTCAAAATTTATTCATCCAATCGTTCTCGCATCGGTTAACATGGAGATTAAGGAAAGTAGAAAAAAAAAAAATAAAAAAAACAAAAATAAAAAAGAAAACGTCGTATTAAAGATATCCAAAAAGAGATTTCTAATTTTCAACATTCTTTTCTTTCTTTCACTTACGACATCTTTCATTTACGAAAAATACAAAGAAAAATATATCAAAAAAAAAAAAAAAAAAAGAAAAGAAGAAAAGAAAACGCGAACTTTGAGAAATCCAAGAAAAAGATTTCTAATTCTCAACATTCTTTTACGAAAAATAGAAAGAAAAAAAAAAAAAAAAGAAATAAAAAGGAAAACGTCGGCTTAGAGAAATCCAAGAAAAAGATTTCGAGCTTTCAACGTTCCCTTACGAAGAAAATAAAAAAAAAAATAAAAAAAAAAAAATAGAATAAAAAAGAAAATATCGATTTAAAAAGATCCAAGAGAAAGAATGCAAACGTCCAACATTCCCGAAAGATAAGAAGAAAAATAAATGAAAATTTTTTAATACAATAAATATCGATAAATCGACTGAACAAAAAGAAGAAGGATAAAAGAAAAGAAAAGAACAAAAAAAAAAAAGAAAGAAAGAAAGAAAGAAAGAAAGAAGAAAGAAGAAAGAAAAGAAAACCCCGATAGAAAAGATTCTCCAGGGTTGGAAAGCAAAAATTCCCTGGTGATATCGAAGGTTGGGTGCGGATTGAGATACGGATAGGATGGGTGAGTGAGGTGGGGTGAAAAGTGGGGGGTTGCGTTGTAAAATGAGGTATGTAGACGTAGGGTGAAGAGTGAGGAGTGAGAGGTATGTTATAGTAAGTAAAGGAGACACAAGGACGAAAAAGGGGAACAACGAAGCGACGCGTTACGGTCGAACGCGTTTCGTACAGACTCACGTGTCCACGCACGTGTCGCAAAACGAGCTCCCGTCGCTTAAAACCCCCTCGTGTTTCGCGTCCTATCATTATGCAAGGAGGCCTTACAAATCACGCCTTGCTTACCGCGCACGTTTCTGCTGAAGCTTGTCACTCTGCGTTTCGAATTAATCTAAGCAAAGCTTCCAATTAACTCTGCTCTTACGATCGCCTATTTAACTCCTCCGAATTATTATACCTACGTACGACGAAGCTTAACGAAAATGTTTCCTGCTCGGTTTTTGAAAGGATTTACAAAAAAAGAAAAAAAGAAAAAAAGAAAAAAGAAAAAGAAAGAAAGGTTATTTAAATATTGTTTTTTTCTTTTTCATTGTCTCGCATTTTCGAAGATTACGAATGTGTGGAAATTTTCTTCTCTAAACGTGATCTTTATCGATTCGAAGGTCATTTAATCGTGGATTTATTTATATATCGTTGAATTTGTATTTCTATGCTCTGTATCTTTGTTGTAATAAAAGAATATTGATCTGTTTGAAAAAGTAATGATGACCTTGAAATCTTTTCCAAAATTACTTTGAAAAAAGGTCTTATCTCGATCAGAATATTCTTCTCTTTTATCTTTGATATTTTCACGTATCGTTAGAATCAACGGAGATATATTCGATGAATAATACTATAGTCATCTCTCTCTCTCTCTCTCTCTCTCTCTCTATGGATATATATATGTAACAAAATATAAAATATATTTCTCTGAAAATTATACGAAGCTCATAGTAACGCCTCGAGAAATTTTATATCGAAAAAAATTGAACCCTATAAGAACGATTCATTTCTTTCTTTTCTTTTTTTGTTTTTCTTTCTTTCTCATTCTCAAAAAATACGGAGAATTTTTTCGATCACGAAAAGAAGAAGAAGAAGAAGAAAGAGAAAAAAGAGAAAAAAAATGAGCGACGGAAAGAAAGAAAAGAGAGAGAGAGAGAGAGAGAGAAAGAGAGAAAGAGAGAGAAGACGAATTTCGTAGAAATTGTCGAAAAACCTTCTTTCTAACCTTCAAACACCGGAGTCGATCTTTTCTAAGAAATGTGCGTCGACTTAGATCGAGAAAGATCAACGATACACAATGGAACTTGGAGAAGTGATCGTTGATCTGAAAACGAACGCGGATAAAACGCATGTCTTTTTCGTTTTGCCTTCTTATTTGCCTCCTTCGTCCTTCCCCCACCACGTCAACCACCATCTCTTTCTCCTTTTTTCTTCAACGTTGCACAGACGACGACGATGACGACGACGACAGAAGAAGTATCTAGAACGACCTCCTGGTGTTATGCCTAGCTTAGGCTAATCCAAAATCCGGATTACCTGTGGCTCAGCTGGTCCTGTCTTACAAACACACACGCTTATTTAGACACGCATACTGTGCCGTAGCTGATACGAGGCTTTTGTCAATGGTGTATTAATCTCTCAAGTAGATATATATATATATATGTGTGTGTGTGTGTGTGTGTGTGTGTGTGTGTGTATGTAGGTATATGTATATATACATAGTGTATTGTTATTTGCATAATAATTATTTAAGAGTGTTATTCAATTCTGTTTTTTAATGTTTTCGTTCTTTTGCTTTTTTTTTTTTTTTATAAACTGTAATTTAGGAATATAAAGAATTGAGAATTAATTTGTCAATGATGTATTAATCTTTCAAATAGATATATATATATATATGTATGTATGTATTTATATGTATATATATAGTATGTTGTTATTTGCATAATAATTATTTAAGAGTGTTATCCAACATTTCTGTTTTTTAATTTCTTTTTTTGCTTCTTTTGTCAACTTTTTTATAATATACGAATATAAAGAATTAATTCTGAATTCTTTATATTTGTAAATTACAGAATGTTTTATTATATTCTTAAATTATAAAAGAATAATGAAGAATTCATTCATTAGAATAAACTTCAATATAATTTCTTTATAATTTATATCATTGATAAACTTTCTTTATAAACTTTAAAGGGAAAGTCTAATGAATTAAAATCGACGATTATTATATATCGAATCGAATAAATTTTATTCGCCACCAGGTATATCGAATATAAAATATACACAGCATACACACACACACACACACATATATATATATGTATGCATGTATACATAGATATATTAACTCTGTTATTTTAGCAGTTAATTAGATCGGTCACAAATATAGAGTTATTATATAATTTTTTGCTTATATATATATATATATTTTTCCTTTCGCCACTAGGTATATATAAAATATAGAAAATATGCGGAATATATATATATGTATGTATGTATATATGTAGATAACTCTGAAACAGAAGTTCTTATGACGTTCTTATTACAAAGAAACACAGCAATGTACATACGTGTATGTAAATGGATGCAAGGATCATATATAAAAAGAGTTTTATATTCAAGTTTGTAAAGTATTGTTGACAATTGTGTTAAAGCATTGTTGTATAAAGAAAAACTTCAAATTTCAATTCTAACAGTAATGGAAGTGTGCTCGTGCAGGAGAATCATGTGGTCTCTTGGGATTGTGAAAAACAAGCAACTGCAATCTCGTTACACGTTGTTATTGTTGTTGTAATTGTTATTATTATTATTATTATTATTATTATTATTATTATTATTATTATTGTTGTTGTTGTTGATGTTGTTGTTGATATAATAATAATAATAATTATATATCTGTGATATTTCGGAAATTGTATTTACGATCATGTAAATTTAAAATGAAAAAAAAATATATTTTTATATTAAAAAAAAATATATATGTATGTATTATATATAAAGATTCTTATTAAGATTGATAAATTTTAAAAGATATTTAATCAATGAGTTTTGTGTATTTTTAATTAATTAACGATTTGATCTTATTGATTTGTTTCTTTTGATGAATTTGGTAGTATCAAAATTGTTTTCATTTTTGCGAATAACAATTTTTATCAGTTTAAAGTTAGTTAATAAAAAAAAAATATATATATATATCGTTGAATTTATCTTTCGATAATTTATATCTCTATAATAATGGAAGAATATTGACACTTTGGAAAAAACATCGATGATCTTGAAATCTATGAAAAAATAATCTTGAAAAAAATTGTCATCTCAATCAATATATTTCTTCTTTCGGATCGAACTATTTTTTTCCTCTGACATTTCGTCGTATCATTAAAATTAACGATGATATTTGACGTACTATCCTAACCCGAAACATACATACATACATATATATATATATATATTTGTGTGTTTGTGTATGAGTGTATAAGAATAAGGAAGCACCTTTTGTCAAAAGAGAGTACTTCTACGCACGTACGAGTGATTTATACGACGCGTCGTATTTTCTCGAGAAAATTACTCTCCTACTGTGAAGCCTGGTGCTACGATAGGCCGTAAAATCTAACGATAATTTTATTATTATATACGTTTGAACTTGAATATCGTGAAAAGTGTTAGAAGTACATATATACACACATATACATACATATTTCTATATATATATATATATACATACATATATATATATATTTCTTGGAATTGATTTTATACCTAAAAAAATCCATAAGTATTGTAGTATATTACTTAAATAACCATACAAATAAAAAAAAATAAAAAAAAAATAAAAAAACAAACAAACAAAAGACCATAAGTAGTACGGCAGTTAAATGACCACAATTGTCCTAAATTTTCAGATCAGGTCGATTTAACTATAAAACAGGATACCACCCTTCTACTCCTTCTCGTTATAAACTACCCTTACACCCATTCACTAGATAAGTACTTGCTATTTAAAATACCAGCTGGAAAGAGAGAGAGAGAGAGAGAGAGAGAGAGAGAGAGAGAGAGAGAGAGAAAGAAAGAAGGAAAGAAAGAGAAAGAGAGTAGTGACACTAGGACCCTAAGATAAACTGTTCGTTGCATCGTCGAGGTTGTCGACTGGTGAAACGAAGAGTTACAAGAGCGAGCGAGCAAGAGAGATAAAGATATATAGAATTGAGAGGAGGGAGGGAGGAGGAGGAGGGGTTGATTATAAACCAAAGGTATGAGGGTGATGTAGGAAGGGTGAATGAGGGGGTTACGAAGGGTGGTAACGTGCAGCAACAGCAGCAACAGCAGCAACAGCAGCAGCAGCAGCAGCAGCAGCAGCAGCAGTAGCCACGGTGGTCCACCGTGAGGGTGGTTTATGGGGGGTTGTACCGGGCATTGTTGTATAAATAGGTTTGGCGAGTTAGGGGTTGCTACCCCCGAGGGAACTGCACATGTCCGCATCGATTATACCACCCCCATCTCTCTCTCTCTCTCTCTCTCTCTCTTTCTCTACATATATATCTCTCTTTCTCTTTCTCTCTTCACGGGCCTCTTCTCGATTCTCTGCCACAAGCAGGGGTGGCGTCACCCCTATGCCCTGTCGTACACTTCAATCCACCCCATACACCACCACCACTACCTCCACCACCATCCCTCCTCTTCCTCTTCCTCCTCTCTCTCTTCTCCTCTTCATACTCTTCCTACTTTCAACCGCGTGTTCCAACCCGACCAAGGCTTTCTCCCGGTGGAGCCCACGGGGCACACCGCTCGGTTATTTTCAAGCCATTTGCTTTGTAAACGCACGCAATCTCGTACTACCAGGACAACCTCTCCCACCCCCATCACCTATACCCCCTACCTATCCCCTCACACCATCCAACAGACCCATCATCTAACCCACTACTCGTCTCATACATTCTTCTCGATAGACCTTTGGCCCCTTGTTCAAGATACTACTTACAATTCTTGGTTTACTCGTATTGTATTTATTTGGATGTAAAATATTTCTGTTTTCTTGTATGGGTCTTTTTTTGTGTTTTTGTTTTTGTTTTGTTTTGTCTTTTCCCTTTTTTTTT
>NC_057709.1:1152934-1158656 GCF_014466175.1 Vespula pensylvanica | reverse complement strand
TTTTTTTCTTCTAATGCGATCTCTTCTGTACGAAATTTTGTTACTGTGTTTATTTGTTGTATTGATGATAATTTGATGCTCATCCAGGTCAGTGATAGTTTGATCAATTTTTGAATGCGATCTCTCCCGTACGAGATTTTATTATTGTTCAGTTATATTCATGATAATTTGCTGTTCAATCAGGTCAGTTATCGTTCGATTCATTTTTGGATTTGGTTTGATAGGAGAAAGATTGTTTTCAGGATACGCGTACGTTTTTTTTTTTTTTTTTTTTTTTTTTTGAGGGGGAATATCTTTGTAATGGTAGAAATCTGATTAAAGTTGCTCAAGAATGTATTACATATTTGTGTAGAAATGTAATTGTCATAATACGGATTTTGTGAATAAATTTTTGTTGTTGACGAATAACGAGAACGATTTTAAACGACTACGTGAGCAATTTTTATTATATTTTTATGAGATAACAAAATTAATGAAAATGATATCGACATCGTAGCCAATTTATGAACAAAACTTTTCTTAACAAACCAAATTCTAAATAACCAAATTGAAATATCCTCATTCCGCAAGAAGAATCAAGTCACGAGAAACTTTCAAAAAATCCCAAAACGAAAAGAGTATCTTATCCAATAGATAAACAAGAACCTCGCTAAATAAACAACAAAATTCTAAACAACCAAACTGCAATATTCTCATTCCGCAAAGAAACTCAAATCGCAAGAAACTTCAACAAATCCAAAAAACAAAAGTAGTTACGTCGTGATTCTTTCCATTCCGCAAGTAGAAAAAGGAAGAAAAAAAAAAAAGTCGAATCAGAATTACCTTCAAACGATCCTTAAGAAAAAGAATGATCACAGTGTAAAAAACTAGGGATGAATAATAGCAGAATAACCTTGACCAAGCCCAGTAGTAAGAACCCTAGGGGTATCTTAAGAAAATTAGAAGAAGGGTCAGTGGAGTTACGCTATTCAATAGGGTTGAAGTACTAAACACACCGAGTTTTGATGCCGTAGGGGTGGGCGGGTCTCCATAAGCGGGTCTACAGCACACCTCGATCGCTACAAGTGTCGGCCATGACGAAAGCCCACTTGACTCTTTGCCTCCTCTCTCACTCACTCACTCACTCACTCACTCTCTCTCTCTCTCTCTCTCTCTCTCTCTCTCTCTCTATTTCTGCTTCTATACCACCCGGTAGAATTTCACACTATAGAACGCAATCAGCACCCTTCCAACCAGAACCAAGTGAGATAGAGAGAGAGATTGAGATAGATAGATAGATGGAGAGAGAGAGAGAGAGAGAGAGAGAGAGAGAGACAGATAGAGGATGAGACTCCATCACCTGGCGCATGACAGAGTACACTCGATGGAGATCAACCCCGTATGTACAACACCACCCCAATACCCGATGTTACGCTACGTTGAATCTCGTGTTTTTATTAACAACAGGTACATCGACCGAACTCGAACGCCACTGACGATGCAAACTTCAAACTCGTGCTGAATTAAACCTCTGATCGTATTTCTGATTCGACAGATTCCTACAAGAGAGACATATATATATATATATATATTTTTTTTTTCCTTCTTTTTTCTCTTTCAAATTTATTCCCACCCCTTTTGTTTCAAATTACAACAATTTCGAGACGAAGTTCAAAATTTTCTTTTCAATCAACAATCAAATGACTTCTTTTAAGTGATCAAGATTTTTCTTCGATCCGAGTAATAAGGGATGATTTCTTTCTTTTTTTCTTTTTTTTTTTTTTTTTTTTTTTGTAGAGTATGCTGATGTTTGTTGCGAGAAGGGTGAGAATGGAGTCGGTCTATGTAAAAATAATTTTCAAAAATTTGTCAAAAACATTGTTCTTCCGTTTGTTCCTTCGTAAGAAAACAAATAAATAAAAAAGGAAAAAAATAGATAAAAGATAGAGGATTAACCAAAAAAAAAAAAAAAAAAAGATTGGCCAATGCAATACCCTAAAGAAAATTAACATCAGAATGATCCTAACGCGAACGAATCAACCGTGAACCATTAAAATTATTCAGCTATACTATTCGCAATACATTAGTAACCCATGGAACGATCGAGCGACGGTAACATAAGGAAGACACCAGGCTCATAGAGGCACTTATGTTGCTAGCTCTGTAGGGGGTGGGTGGGTGGTTTTGGGTTGGTTGGATGCTGAGGGATGGGATGGGATGGAGAAAGCACCAGAGAGATATACGAAGATACGCCCTCCATCTGTCCACCCTCAGTGGGGGTGCCAATGTCGTAACGCCTCCCTATTCTGAACAACCCTCTTCGACAACTCTCTCTCTCTCTCTCTCTCTCACACATACACATATTATCTGTCTCTATATCGTTCTCTTGTTCACATGAACATAAATGTATAGGAAGAAAAAAAAAAAAGGGGTGAGAATATTTCTTTATGGTGGTAACTTGTTTCTTTGAGGAATCTAACTCGATTACAACAACGCGTTGCACGAAGCAAAAAAGAAAGAAAAAGAAGAAAAAGGGAATAAAGAGAGTCAAGGGATGAACAGGTGTCCCTACTAAAAGTGGGTGTTCCGACCTAGCCATCATGGTTGACTTAGGGTTGCTCAATATCATCTAGCCACTTTATGAGCACGTTATGCTGAACTTATTAGGGGTCTATGTATACATCACTTCTTCAAAACTACTTTCGTTCATTCGTCCTAATTAATACAAAATTGGTTAGGGTTGTCTAATCGTTCGTGAGATATTAGAAAGAAATATTTCAAAGTCTGATTTTATTATACAACCTGTTCATATATTTTACGTATCATAAGTTTGACCAACTTTTGGGACACTCTTATCAAATCAAATGTAATTCAAAGACAATTTGTTAACAAACAAGAGAGATCGTATAATTTCTTCTTATTAATTGTTAATACCAAAACTCTTTTTATTTCATTGTTTCTGTTTATTATTCTTTACGAAAGATGGGCAGTTGAAAAATGTGGTGTAAGATTGTCCACGTTCATAATATAATACGATCATGAGAGTAAGGAGAAATTTTTAACTGATGATTTTCGGTCTCTACCAGTCCTGAAAAACTTCATCGTAAGTACGTAAGCGATCAAGAGTTTGGTTGTTGCTAAAGTTAGTGTATTACATACCAATAAGAAGAAATAGTGGTGTATAGGTATAGTATGGTGGGGAAGCTGGGAAATGGGGGTCCCAGATGACCCGATGGCCTGGCACGTATGAGGCCCCAGACTGCTGGGCCCGACTCCCGGACTCAGTGGTTCTAACAGAAGGTAACTTTGAAGTTTCTTGAGAGCTTCCTCTCTCTCTCTTTCTTTCTCCTTACCTCCCACCCTTTTCATATCTCTGTCTCTTTCTTTCTTTCTCTCTCTGTTCCTCCTCTTCTCTTTTCTCGAAGCCAGTTGCCTTCTCGTAGCCTATACTTATCCTCCTACTAATACCACCACCACTACTAGCATCACCCCCTCCTCTTCTTACCTTCGGTTACCTTATACTTATTGCCTCTGCTCGGGGCCTGCCCCTACAGGGTGTGTTATTATTATCTGACATTATCTATAATTCTGAAGCGGGCAGGAAGCCCACTTAGGGATTGTGATAGCCCCCGTGATTAAAGCACCCTACCCCTCACCCACCTACATATATATATATATATATATATAATATTGTAGTATACACCTACACTGTATATAGGATACACTTACAGGATCTTTCAAAACGATTGCTTAGATGAATTTTATTTCTAAGACGGAAGTATCGAGATCTTTTCAAAATCATGATTGTTAATATGAAATATTGTATATTGGGAGGGGTGGGGGTAGTATGTAAGAGAGAGAGAGAGAGAGAGAGAGAGAGAGAGAGGGAAAAAATGAAAAAAAAAATATAAAGAAAGGAAGAAAGAGAGACAAAAAAAATTAATATTGATCCGAAGTTACGATATTACACATGAGTTATACTCTCACTGAACCGGTTTTCTCTTCATCCAGGATACCTTTCGTCGGAAATATCATAGACGTCTAAGAGACGATAAAAGAGTAACTATCACGTGGGTGATCCACGATCGGATCTATATCTGATCGTAGCTGAAGGAACCTGTATAGAAAACTTATATCTCTAATCGTACACCCCCTCGAAGAACCAGGCCCTACAACAGTAGGCATTCAGAGTATGGACCCTCGAAGACTCTACTGTAGTATATATCATACATATATACATACATACATACATACATATATATATATATATATAAAATCGTCTGTTGATCATAAACCTAAAAAACCGAAAACCACTTATGTTTGATACTTTCTATCAAAAAAAAAAAAAAATATATATATATATGTACTATCTTTTTGAATATATTAGATTTTTATGTTGAATGAAAACTCAGTACTATGTACGTTGTATCTATATATGTGTGTTTTTTTTTTTTTTTGCAATTATCCTTTCGTGGAACATAATATATAGACAATGGTAAAATATTTGGATAAGAATTTTCATTCAACGTACTATATACAGTAGCTATATATTATAGTTAGATTTTGAGAATATTTGAGGGCTCCTGAACAGCAGCCAATAAACTTTCCTAATTCGTCCTTGATCCATCACAGGCGCTAATTTAATGTACCCCTTTCCTTCTTTCCTGTTCCTTTTGTTTTGCGATCTATAAAGAACGATCAAGGTATAGATGAAAAAAGAAAGAAAAAGAAAAAGAAAAAGAAGAAGAAGAAGAAGAAGAAGAAGTAGAAAAAAGGTAAAAAAGAAAGATAAAAAAAAAAAATAATAATAATAATAATAATGGAGAATTTCAATGAATACCCTTAAGGCATTTCGAAGGGCCAAGTGGGCAACAGTAGGCATTCAAGAAAACGGCCCTGGAGTAATCATCGACCGATTATAAACCGAAAAATGCCGGAAACCATTTACGTGTCGCGACGTGAACACTTAGCCATCCTTGGAACCACACCTTTGTCGGTTTTGTTTCTTAAGGAAGAGTCCTCGTATGTATGTATGTATTTCGATATGCACATATGTATTTTTATTTTTTTTTCTTTTTTCTTTTTTTTTTTTTTGACTACAGGAAATTCAACTTCTAATGTCAAAGAAGAATATATTTATGTATGTGTGTGTGTGTGTGTGTGTGTGCGTGTGTGCGTGTGTGTGTGTGTGTGTCGATACATATCTACGTCCGTTGGACCCCTGTGGTCCAAACGGAAGGTGGTAAAGTGGGCTGAGTCTTCCTCGTTTGACTCTCTCTACTCGGCAACGGGAGACCGATTATGGTGATGCTTTTGGACACTCTGCTACCGTGCACGTGCCTATCATATGGGAATCTCAGACGTCATCGATCGTCGTCAACGATATCCGGATATGTTATACCAAAGAATCGACCTTCTTGGAAACCTGATGAAATTTAACTAACCTTTTCAATCACAATATTATTTTCATTTATTTCTCTGGAATTCGTTCTTTTGCTTTTGTTTTCGTTCGCCATTGCTACAATCGCATATTATTCGACAATTCATTTCTTACGATGGAGATAAGTAATTTCTTTTTTTTCTCTCTCTTTTTTTTTTTTTTTTTGAATCAGATGTGTACAACGAAATATATATTCATTTTACTCTCCGTTTCTCATTGTTAACGTTAGAACGTTTAATCTACACGCATAATGCTTCTTCGTAACAGGTCATTTATATTTTTAATTATTTTCAATATGGCGAT
>NC_057709.1:1150023-1152834 GCF_014466175.1 Vespula pensylvanica | reverse complement strand
TACTTCCAATGATTTAAGATCTCTCGAGAGCACTCTTTCACGTTTATCCAATTTTACTTGCATAGACAATGACCAAACAATTTGTTTTGAAACATTTATAATCCACATATTTTTCCAGTATTAATATCGCTTAAATATTTCATTGAACACATTCCTATCGATATTTCTATATTATCTTCTAAAAATTTCCCAAAACCATTCCGCAATACGAAACGAAAAAAAAGATTTCTCTCATATTTTTTCTCTCTCATTCTTTAACATTTTACCTTAATACTAATCAAACCCATTTCTATTACTATTCCTATCTAAAAACTATCTGAAAACAAAACTTCCCCTAGAAAAATAATCCCAAACCATTCCGCAGTACGAAACGGACGATCAACGTGAAATTAACCAATAAAATCCCTATAACTTATAAAATAGAGTCCATTAACGTAACCCATAAATACAAAAAAATCTTTCTTAGTTTTTATCTTAAGAAACGATTTCTCTCTCTCTCTCTCTCTCTCTCACTCTCTTTTCTCCCTTGAATCTTCTCACT
Source organism: Vespula pensylvanica (assembly GCF_014466175.1). Classification (NCBI taxonomy): domain Eukaryota; kingdom Metazoa; phylum Arthropoda; class Insecta; order Hymenoptera; family Vespidae; genus Vespula; species Vespula pensylvanica. The sequence goes on along the minus strand of NC_057709.1, from coordinate 1,152,293 downwards.
TAAAGCTCAAACTTTGGAAATTCGTAGGGGGCGATCAGTCACCAGTCGACGAGATAAATCTGACTCATAAGTTACCAGGGAGCTCCCGTAGGCTAGGGGTTGCCCTATCTACGGGGGATGCTGTAGGAAAGAGAAAGAGAGAGATAGAGAGACAAACAGCCAAAGAGAGAGAGAGAGAGAGAAAGAGAGAGAGAGAGGTACCCTCGGTGTAGCCCATATCAAGATCTCTTTGCATCTCTGCGAGGCGAACGGCGACACGGAGGGACGTACAGGACGAAGAGAGGGAGATAGGGAGGTATAGGAGACAGGGTGGATGAAGGGTGGTAGGAAGGGGGTGTAGTGGGCCACGGGGGTGCTTATCTCTACGTTATTCCCGAAGGGCGAGCCCCGTCAGCCTGGGAGCTGCCAGATAACGTCCTCTACCCTCCCCCGTTCGACTCTACGATACCCTTTGCCTATACTGGGTGTCGAAGTCGTCGAACCTATCTCGAATTTCGTACAACCCCTCATCCCTTCCATCTTACCCTAGCCCAGTTCTAACCTACGACCCTTAAAAGATCTCTCTTAAAGAAAAATATAATTGTTGTAATGACATGTTTATGAATGACGATGAAAATTTCGCGATGTGATCATTGTTTGTGATATGATTTTTATATAATTGGATTATATTGCGGGTGTGTTATTGATTTATTAATTTTATTTCTTAGAAATTTATTATTAAACTTTTATTATTAATTTTTTTTTTTTATTTTTATTATTAAATAAAAAATTATTTATTGAATTTTCCTTTTTTATTAAATCTATTAATTTTGCGTTATTAATTAGAATTGTTTATGACGCTTTTGCTTTGGTATGTTTGTATATAATTCTGTTTGGTGTATAAGGGATTATTTTGAAAGAGATTAGTATGTAAATTATATCGTGATTTGTATATCTTTTTGTCATGGAATTTTATATATATATATTTGTGTACATTAGATGTTATGATAAGAAAAAATTTAATGAAAAATAATTGTCATGAAAATTATTAAGTAATATAACTAATACAGCGTAACGATGAAGAAAGAAAAAAAAAAAAATAGGAAAAGAAATGTGTCTCTAGGATTCTCGAAGTATTGATTAAGAAATAATCCGGTATATAATTTTTGATAATAATCTCGATAATTTTAGGATAATAGAAAATTCTGAAAAAAAATCTCCACCAATATTTTCTTATTGAATAAGAACATAAAAAGAAAGAATTAAAAAGGAGAGAAAGAAGAAGAAGTACGAATACAGAGATCCTATCAAATATTTTTCTTTTAACAAGAACATGACGTAATTAAATAATCCGATACATCATATAATTTTTAATAATTAAAAACAAAAGAAAAAAAAAGAGAGAGAGAGAGAGAGAGACTAAAGAAGATTGACAAGAGGAAAAATTTTTCGGCAAATGGAGGAAAAAGGGATATCGGAGAAATATTACCACAAATATTTCCCGAATATACAAATTGTCAATAAGCAAAAAAAATAATTACAAAGAAAGTATATGTACACGCACACGCAAATAATAAAAAAAAAAAAAAAAAAAAAGAACACATATGTATATAACATAAATGTAATACATAATAACGAATAATCTATATCAATACAAAAATCACATAACGTGCGTTAATACAACATACATTACATATCATACATTAAATATAAATAAACGTCAAAACACATACGCACATGCATATACATGTAGAAGAGAAAAAGAAGAAAAAAAACAAAAACAAAAAGAAAATAAAAGAAAAGAAAAGAAAAGAAAAAGAAAAAGAAAAACTAAGAATACAAAATCCCACGAAGAGAAATATTTCTCTTCAAAAGAATGCCAACATAAGAAACACCCAGTATAAACGATCGACGTCCCATTTCTGTAGTAGAACGTCCTGGTCGGTCCAAGATAAGCCACCCTCTCTCTCTCTCTCTCTCTCTCTCTCTCTCTCTCTTTCTCTCTCTCTCTCTCCTCTCTTTTTCTCGCGTTCCTCGGATCCCGCGAAGGGTGATCGGCCGCTCGTGAAATAAGCTTCGCAGGGTTTTGGTGGTCGCGCTTTTGGGGAGGCTTAGAAGGGCGTTTGTGCACGCTCTCGCCCGAAACGACTGACTACCGACTCTCCTTTAGCTATGTATATACTTCCGAATCATCCCTCTTCTCTCTTTCTCTATCTTTCTCTGTTTCTCTGTTTCTGTCTTTCTCTATTTCTCTGTTTCTCTTTCTATCCCGCAAAACAGAGCCCTCGAAG
>NC_057709.1:1142523-1145023 GCF_014466175.1 Vespula pensylvanica | reverse complement strand
TCTCTCTCTCTCTCTCTCTCTCTCTCTCTCTCTCTCTCTCTCTCTCTCTCTCTCTCTTTCTCTTTCTCTTCATTATGTGATCCTGCAGAGTTTACTAATATTTTTATTTCCTCAGAAAGATCGGCAAGTGTAGTCCTGGGAATGGATTCATTGAGAACCACTTGTTGACATTTGTTACGAAATTAACAACTGAGAAGTTTCTCTCTTTTTCTTCGACCTACGAAAAAAATGGAGATAAATTTTTGATCTTCTTGGTCGATCAGATTTTTCTTTTCTTTTCTTTTCTTTTCTTTTCTTTTTTTTTCTTGATCTTTTCTTTTTTGTTCGTCGGATATTATTTAGGGATGATTGAGAACCACTTGTTGACATTTGTTACGAAATTAACAACTGAGAAATTTCTCTATTTTTCTTCGCTTTATGAAAAATATGGAAACAAATTTTTGATCTTCTTGGTCGATCAGATTTTTCTTTCCTTTTCTTTTCTTTTTTTTTTTTTTTTTTTTTTCTTGAACGAATTGTTCGTCGGATATTATTTAGGGATGATTGAGAACCACTTGTTGATATATCTTACGATACAAAGTATTTCGCTTTCGGAAGTGACGTAGGTCAATGACAAGTCCCATGAAATGTTTGGACCCATCAGATTTTACTTCGAACTTAATTCCTCGTTAATATCTTCGAACGATTGAGAACCACTTGTCGTCCATTATGATAATTCAAATTCGAAACTAGTGAACAATAAACGATTGAAATTTTTCGGACCTATCAGATGTTTCTTTTTAAAGAATTGAGAGTAACAACGAGATGTGAGTTTTAACGAATTGATAAAAAAAAAAAAATGGCGGAACACTTGTTGAAAATTTTCGAATTTCTAACGAAACGAAAATGTCCGACGATCGTTTCTACATAACCTAAATCGATAACGATCAATTCGTGTTTCGACTCTAACAACGAATCGTTGATTGAAAAAAGTGCATGACAAAAAACTCATCGTTTTTTATAAAAAAAAAAAAAAAAAAAAAAAAGAAAGAGAGAGAGAGAGAGAAAGAAAAGAAAGAAAGAAAGAAAGAAAGAAAGAAAGAAAGAAAGAATAGGCAACGAAGACCGCAAGGTAGTATTCCTAAACCAAGAATTACGAAATTTTATGGGAAGCGAAATTTCATCCGCAGTAGTAAACAGAATTCTTCCATCGAGTGAACATAATCAGGAAAAGCATAACTCAACGATCGTTCTTAGCTGAGGGTATGCCCAAGAGTTGTTACGAAAGAAAGAAAAAAAGAAAGAAAAAAAGAAAGAAAGAAAGAAAGAGATAGAGATAGATTAGAGTAGAATAGGGTAGGATAGGGTAGGGTAGTTTGAAAAGGGCCAGAAGTAGGAATGTGAGGTTGTCTCGTGCACGCATTCGCCACCACGAATCCACCCCCAAGTCGACACTTGGCTGGGCTCGCAGCAGTTACAGGACACGTACAGGACGAGGGTTGCTGTTCGCCGTTTGATCGTTGATGTTTTGCTCCCTGAGTAAAAGAGAAGAAGTAGGAAGTAGGAATAAAGACGAAGAGAAAGAGAGATAGATAGAGGAAGCACACTTCGTCTTTCCCACGTGCTGCTCGATGCAAACAACGTGCATCGCGTGTTCACCTATACGTGCAGCCGTCATTCTAGAAAAGGGAACAGGATTAGTCAGGGGTTGGTTACAATAGTGAAAGAGAGAGAGAGAGAGAGAGAGAGAAAGAGATGGGGGTGGTGGATCCGTGGATGATTGCTGGGCTGGCCGCGTGACGGTAACTACTGGGGCTTGGCATGACGGACAGGCCGACGGCTCTACGCTTCTACACTATAGTCACGAGCATGTCTCTTTGAACTAAATTTATGCTATCTCTCTCTTTCTCTATCTATCTATCTATCTAACTATCTATCTATCTATCTATGTATGTATGTATGTATGTATGTATGTATGTATGTATCTTATGACCTTGATTGAATTTGTTTTATATAATGGTAATTATTAAAAAAATTGATTTATATATTGATACGTTTAGGATAAAGTAAGCTTGATATATACGATCAATTTTAGACTCATGATGATCTATGTTTATCAGGAAGAATAAGTTGGTAGGTGGAGTATAGGTTCGGGAAGATTAATGTGATTATTAATCATACAAGTCCAAGAAGTCTAGAGGATATCACTTGATTTTGGGGATTCGAATAATTTGTTCGGGTTTATCATATTTACATTAACTTGTCGATCCTTCTTCTTCTTCTTTTTCTTCTCTTTCTTTTTTCTTTCCGTTTCTCTTTTTCTTAATCAATCATTTACTCTGACGTTTTAACTCGATTATTCTTACAAATTCGATGTTATCAATATTATATTATAATATTGGGACGATCGCTTATTACTATGTCATTGAACAATTGAGTATGTTAACGATGAAATAAGCTCTAGAACATTTTGCGGAATTCGAAATCAACGATTTTACATCTTAACGTTTGAATATTGTAC
>NC_057709.1:1142118-1142423 GCF_014466175.1 Vespula pensylvanica | reverse complement strand
CATACATGTGTCATTACACATTCGAACAATTGTAAATGTTAACGATGAAATAAGATCCAGAAAATTTTACGGAATTCGAAATCAACGTTTAAATATTCTGTGCTTTCGAATCGTTCGAACGATCTTGGCATTTGAATTTCATACATGCGTTACTGTGTATTTGAACAATTGCAAAAGTCAATGACGATCGAGTTTGATTTAAATGAAATTGATCAAGGTGAGATAAGGATAAAAGTTAAGTGATCTGACTATCTCTCTCTCGCTCTCTCTCTCTCTCTTTCTCTCTCTCTCTCTCTCTCTCTCTC
>NC_057709.1:1135911-1142096 GCF_014466175.1 Vespula pensylvanica | reverse complement strand
TCTCTCTCTCTCTCTCTCTCTCTCTCTCTCTCTCTCTCTCTCTCTCTCGAGATTCTTCGATGGAATCTTAATGGGAGAAGAGGTACGGTGGCCGACGTGCAAGAACGCTCGTCCTTAACCACCTTTAACAAATTGCACCGACCAATCGTCGACGTACTACGATATCCTCTCAACGTGCTACTACGAGCTACTCGTCCACGCTCCTGTATAGTTTTTGTGCCGCGCATGCGGAATGTTCCGACGGATATGCGAACATACACACGATCTTTCTTCGTCCTATCTTGTAATCAAGTTAGAGGACTATTCTCGATTGACTTTGATCAAGAATTTCTTAGAATGTTTTTTTTTTTTCTTTTTATTTTTTTATTTATTATTTTTTTCTGAAAATACCATAATTTCAGGGGTTTTTGATTTTTTTGTATATATCTTCGATCATCCTAGCAATCATACGTTCGAAGAAATTTTGTTTAAGTCTGCGCATGCGCCAAAAATTTAGATATATATATATATATCGATGTTTATATATTTGGAATATAGATAAAATTGTTATCAGTGTTTTTGTTAATGAGCGATGTTAATCGTTCGTATCTTTGGATATATCGATGTTCACTTTTTTAAGAAAATAACAATGAATGTTTTGATAGTTTCTTCAGTAAAGATGATTTGAGGTTATGAAATTATACTGAAGAATACCGATCACGTTGGGTTTAATTTTATTTAGAAATTTTGATTTGGATTATAACGAAGGTATAGAAAATTTTGACGATAAACAAATTTTTATATATTCGTTATTGGATCTTTATTAATATTGAAATTGTTGATACAAAGTTTTGGAAAATAATCCTATAACATTTTATACTAGCTCTAATCATTATCTCAAATACAAATAATAACATTCCTTCATCGAAACCTAACAATTTTGAAAAGTAAATTTTACAGCTACCTCACCTAAACAATTCGCCTAAATTCAAAATTCGCTGGTAAAAAATCCTAACCTCAATCAAACCTAATAAATGCATATATCAAACAATTATTCTTGCGAATGAAGAATGAGTAAAAAAGAAGGGTCGGATGAAACGTCAAATTCCTCGTAAAAGAAAAAGAAAAGAAAAAAGAAAGAAAAGAAAAAAAAAAAACCCTAACTCCATTACACCTAATAACTATATCAAATTTTACCTACATAACCTTCTCACAGCGATAGATCACAAAAGTAGATCACAAGAGTCAGACGAAATTCCAAATTGCTCGTCGGAAAGAAAAAAGAAAAAGGAAAGAGCAGAAAAAATAGAAAGACAAAAACAACCAACAAATAACAATCACAACGAATAAGTATAGCAAATATCCAATACCAACAAACAATAAAAAATACCTAGCTGATAAGTAACTAGAGCAAGAAAAAAAAAAAGAAAAAAAAAAAAGAAAAGAATTTAAAAATCAGAGACGAGTAGTCCCTGAAGAAAAAAAATTCTCAAAAATCCCCACCCCTCCCAAAAAAAAAAAGAAAAGAAAAAGAAAAACAAAAACAAAAAGACCCATTAAAAAAGAGAATACAAAAGCAATCCAAAGAAGATCGCAACGAATAAATAAGTATACCAACTGTCCGATACGAAACAATGACAAATACCTTGATGATAAATAACTAGAGCAAGTGGAAGATCTAGGTGCACAGAAGTCTTAGATCACAGTAGTAAAGAGGATAGCACGTCGTGGTTGTCCAGTGGCGACGGAGGCTGTTCAGTGCTCCCTCGTACTCCGATCCAATAGAAAGAGAAAGAGAAAGAGAAAAAGAGAAAAAGGCAAAGATAGAGGTAGAGAGAGAGAGAGAGAGAGATGGTCGAGTAGAAAGAGAGGGAGTGATGGAGGAGGGGGTGGGTGTATGGTGGGAAGAGAGTCGGGATAGAAGAGAGGGCGTTGCGCAGAGTCAGAAGAAGAGAAGTGGACGTTGAGTGAGGGGTGAGAGGTGAAGGGTGGTACGAAGGAGGGATAGGGAGTAAAGAGAAGAGAAGGGAAGTAGGATGAGGATGAGGAGGAGGAGGAGAAGGAGGAGGTGAGGGGAACGGAGCTTGGACCGTGGGGCTTTAATGAACCAATTTAAATGCATGCGATGATCAGTTGGCCTCTGAGCCCTCTTCTTCTTCTTCTGCGGGCTCTTTCGACGACGACCGGCTACCTTTACACACGATAGGCCACGCCACACGACACACGTTGCAGCCTTTCCTTCTAGGACACCGTCGAAACGTTCTACACAACCCCTCACCCCGTCAAACTCTCCTCTTCCTTCCCTAACCCCCGTTCAACCCATTTGGCTAACTTGCGTCCTTGCAGCCCTTTTCTTTCTGCTTTCTGTTGCTGCTGTTGCTGCTGCTGCTGCTGTTGCTGCTGCTGCTGCTGCTGCTGCTGCTGCTGCTACACCTGGACAAGGTCCATCTCCATTTTTTAATGAAATCGAAATTGCAGTTAAGAGAGAAAGAGAGAGATGGTAGGTCGTTCCTTTTTTCGAAACAAAAACGTTCAACTGGTTCGTCGGTCCAACTAAATTACTTTGGAATTGTATTAATTATGATTGTTTGGACCTGGGTATTCTGTAGGACTCTTTTTCTTTTCTTTTATTCCTTCTTTTTTCTTCTTCTTCTTCTTCTTCTTCTTCTTCTTCTTCTTCTTCTTCTTCTTCTTCATTTTTCGCTTTTGCTTTCGTTTTGTTCCATATAACTTTTGGATCATCCGAGGAGACGTTACGGTTTCTTCTGTGATCGGTTCCTACCAACGACGAAGACGAAGGCGAAGGGTGTTACTTGTTATAGCATGGATGACATGGGTTTTAATGCTCGATGAAATCCATGGGGATCATCTCGAGGAATCCACCTGTTACTACTTTGATCATAGTATACCAACTTGCTTAGGGAAAGAAGAATAATAAAAAAAGGATTCAGGATTGCTCGTGATGCTAGCGATGATGGTAATGGGACTGCTTTTACCGATGCTGTTGCTGCTGTTGGTGATGGTGATGGTAATGGTGCTGATGGTGTGCATATCCCACAGTCCTATTCTTCCTGTTGTGGCTCCCTGCCACGTGTCCGACACCCACGCGAAACTACAACAACCAATCTCGATATCCTAGCCGTCCTTCTTCGTCATTGTCAAAATCTCGACTATCGACGAGCTTTATTGACGATAAACGTCAACTATCATCATTCCAGCGATGATTATTACCTAACCGTTTCTTCGTTAACGTTTCCCCGTCCATTTTGGTCTTCACGCATTCGGGTAATCCCATTTGTTCTTGTTGTTACATATTTGTTGGCTGAACTTTACTCGACAAGCTTTTTTTACCTAAATCAAATCTCGCAGATTTTTTAGAACGATTCGTTGGCTTGTTTGTAATCATAGTTTAGAGGTGTAAAATGTTTGATAAGAGTGCTAATTTTGTAATACATGGGATCGGTTTTTACTTCAGATTGTTTTTCATTGGTCCGATCCAATAGAAAATTTGACGATAAAATTCATGCGATTAATTTCTTTTCTTCTTTTTCTCTTTGTTTTCTCTCTTTTTTTTTTTTAATATTCCTTTTTTTTTCAGTGAAGGATTTATCGAGAAGAAAAGAGATAAAGAAATGTCGAGGTATTTTTTTAGTTTATTTCTTTATTTCTTTTTTTTTTTTTTTTTTTTTTTTTTTTTTTTTTTTTTTTTTTTTTTTTTTTTTTTTTTTTTTTTTTTTTGAAGGAGAAACTTCGACAAAATATTCGAGTAATTTGTCGGTGCAAAATTTTGTAAAACCAGAAAAAAGAAAAATGAAGAAAAAGAAAAAAGAAAAGGAGGATAGAGGTAATTTTTTTGTCATTGAAAAGTTTCGAAAAAAGTTTCAGTTTTCTTTTTAATGAAAAATTTTCAAAAAAAAAAAAAAAAAAAAAAAAAAAAAGAAATATTTGAATAATCTTTTATTGAAAATGTCCGACATTACTCTTTTATTGGCTTTATGGTTTTTAGTCATTTTCAAATAGATCAGGATTATGTCAAATCTTCACTCATGAATATTAAAAAATACCGAAAATTTTGACGTTCAATTAATTGACTCGTTGAGATCGAAATTTATCAGTAAAAAAATTAAAGATAATTACTGCGTAATCCAAAAAGTTTCAACAACCGATTGTGTCTACTAATTCTAATGTTGAAACTTCTAGTAAAAATTTGAAAAAAAAAAAAGAAAAAGAAAAAGTATTCCCTAGAAATATCTACATCACTAATTGTCCCATTTGGACTAATCAAAATTTTCGATTAAAAAATTGTTTAAAATTATTGCAAATTTTTTCATTGATACCAAAATCCAATTTTCGACGGAAGATTACAAAACAAAAAAAAAAAAAAAAATTACGATATCATCGATCATGCACGAAATTTTCTCGATGAAAACAAATATCCCAAGAAATTTGGAAATTGTTTATCAAATCCATTCGAAATTGACAATATCAAAATGTTTGAAAAATATTTGTTAAATAATTAATGAAATAATTTAATCGAATAAAATAGCAAAAAAATGTTGGAATATCATTTATTAATCGATCTTCAAAAAAATTGAGTGTTACAAAATTTCTAGATAACTTCTTAACCGACCGAGCAACAATTTATCGGAAACAATAAAACTATACAATTCAGTTTCCCCCTCTCCTTCCCATCTCTCACCCCACACTCTTAAGCTCTCAGACAAAACCATTCATCACCTTTCGAGAATACGCAACTCATTCTCCGATGAAAATAAAAAATAATCTAGGGAAATAAAATCAAAAGGGATAACAAAAAAAAGAACAAGAAATAAAGAAAAATAAATACAAAGATAAATAAATTAATTATTAAGTAAATAAATAAATAATAATAACAACGAGAATTTCACAAATTTGTCAATCGTTTCAATTCGAAAAAGATAACAGAAGGAAGAACAGCAGGAATAAAAAAATAGGAGAGACGAATCATAAAAAGAGAATAAAAAATAAAATTTTTTTAAATCAAAGAAAAAGATAAAAATGAGAAGAAGAAGAAGAAGAACAAGATGAAAGATCCCAGAAAACGAAAGCACGGATGTTATCTATCTCGCGGTTAAACGAAAAAAGATAAGTAAGAAAAACAAATAAATAACAATAACAATAACGATAACGGCAAGTCGACAATTTGTCAAACATTTCAATTCGGAAAAAAAGGGAGGACAGAAAGAGGAAAATAAAAAAGCAAACGAAGGCAAAAAAAAAAAAACAAAAAAAAAAATAAAAAATTGAAGAGACGACTCTAAAAAAAAAATACACACGCCCGCGCACACACATATGTATATATATTATATGTTATATATATAAAAAAAAAAAAAGAACTTTTTTTTTTTAAAGTGTAATAAAAATAAAAACCAGAAGAAAAGAAATAGAAGAAGAAAAAAGAGATAAAGAGAGAAAGAGAAAGAGAGAAAAAAGAAGAAAAAAAGAAACAAAATGGAAGATCGGCCGGAAACGAAAGAACAGAGTTTCTATCTCGCGGTTAATTTCGTTCGCATCGACACGTACTCCACCTCCACCCGTGATCCATCCCTCATATACACAAAAAATAAAAAAAAGAAAAAAAAGAAAGAAAAAAAAAAAATACAAAAATACAAACACATACGTACGTAGAAATAATACACATCCGAATACCAACACGTTTCGAACACGTACGCTCGTCATCGTCAGGGCCTGTCAAATCGACGTGTTTTGTCGATAATCAACGTCTATCGAATGCGTAATCGAGTGCAAGCACTGCAACTCTCTCTCTCTCTCTCTCTCTCTCTCTCTCTCTCTCATACACATATACACATACTCTCATACATTCTCTCTCTCTCTCTCTCTCTCTCTCTCTTTCTCTTTCTCTCTCGCACACACACATACTTTCATACTCTCTCTTTCATTCTCATATTCTCATTCTCTCTTTCTTTTTCTCTCTCTCTCTTATACACACACATATACATGTGATCTCTCACTTACTCTTTGCAAGCTAACCAGAGCTTCGGTTACACCCTCTGCTAAAGCACTCTCTCTCCTTCTCTCTCACTCTTTTTCTCTCTCTCTCTCTCTCTCTCTCTCTCTCTCTCTCTCTCTCTCTCTCTATCTATCTATCTATCTATCTATCTTTCTCATTCACTCGCAGTGGTTTTCATTTGGAGATGGTCGAGAGA
>NC_057709.1:1125911-1128411 GCF_014466175.1 Vespula pensylvanica | reverse complement strand
GAGAGAGAGAGAAAGAGATATAGAGAAGGTGTTAGAAGCAATCCTGTTTCCTTGAACACAGGAAACTGTGTCGGTATTCTATCATCTATCGACGAAGATCGTTCTATCGTAATTCTAACGATTTCTCTATGAGATTTTTAAATTTAATCGTTCCGTTTTTTGTTTTTCTTTCTTTCTTTTCTCTCTCTCTCTCTCTCTCTCTCTCTTTTTTTTGTTAATCGTAAAATCGTATCGTTCAGATACGCACACACGTACATGTCTTGAATTGTATTTTATTGTATTTGGTTGTATTTTATTTTATTTTATTTTATTTCATTTTATTTTTTTCAATCTTGTTTTTCTTTTTTTTTTTGTTTTCGGTATCGTGGTCGATGACTTGTAATTATAAATGAAAAAAAAAAATAAATAAATAAAAAAGAAGGAAGAAAATAGAAATAAATAGATATTATAAAGATTGAGTTTTTTTTTTTTTTTTTGTAATCATTTATATATCGGAAAAGCGAACAAATAAATTATATAGATAATATATCAAAGAATAAAGTTAAAGAAATTTTAATTGAATAAATAAATTTTCATTAAAAATCATCCATAGAAATTGTAATAGATTTATATTATTCATTTATTCGTTATATTACTCATTAATCATTCTTTTTTTTTTATCATAAATTAATTATATTTTTATTAAAAATTATTTATATATATGTATATATGTGTGTGTGTTATTAATAATAATAATAGTAACATTACTATTATTACTATTATTACTAATAATACCAATCATTGATTATTAACAATAATAATAATTCTAAAAAATTTTGATCCACCTAATCATACTTTTTCCCTCTATTATATTACAATTCTACAATTTTTTCTCTATTACATTTCTCTCTATTGTGTGTGTGTTTACATATAACATATCACATTAAACATCTATAGATAAATATATACATATACATATATAAACATGTTTGTATATGTATGTATACTTACACAAATATTATTCTCTCTCTCTCTCTCTCTCTCTCTCTCTCTTTCTAATAACCCATTTCTCTTATCAGAAACACACGAATAATATCCATACGAAACAAAAAAAAAAAAAAGAAAAAGAAAATCCAACTCATACAAAATCTCACCCATAAATCCTTATAACAATCGAACGCGTTACTTAAAAAAAAAGAAAAAGAAAGAAAAAAAAAAATATCTCGTTTTTCTCGTGTTCAATAACGGCAAGTGTTACAGCGTACAGTGGTTTAAGCATTTGCGAGCACGATATCATTGCTTGACAATACCAACGAGGTTCCTATAATCTCAACCACCTTCACCCACCCCTAACCACCTTCATTTCAACCCCCTATTTCTTCCCCCACTACATGATGCATAACGTGATCCAATTCGTCCATCGATTTTCTTCGATTCGTGAAGAGTTGCTTTCTGTTTGTCTTTTGCATTAGATTTCTCGAATAAATAATGATTCAACGAAGTTAACGAGAAGAAAGAAAAAGAAGAGAAAAGGAAAATAAATGAATCCATCATTCAGAACCAACGCACATCTCAAAAAAAGATGTCGTGTAGCTCGAAAAAGAAAGAAAAGAAAAATTCAAGAGAGAAGAAAAGAAAAATTTCTGAGTAAGAAAGAGTTATATTATATTTATATCGTGATTAGATTTAGGATCAAATTTAGAATTGTGGAAGAGAATTGGAAGGGAAAGATAGTATAGAGAAATTGAGAGAGAGAGAGAGAGAGAGAGAGAGAGAGAGAGAGAGAGAGAGAGAGAGAGAGAGAGAGACGAAGACATGAAATTGAACCTCTCTCTCTCTATCTCTCTCTCTCTCTCTAGCTATCTATTTATCTATCTCTTTCTTTTTAGGGTTGAATCGAAAATTTGAAAAGAAAAATAATACAAAAATAAAAAGAACTTGAGAAAGAAAAGAGAGAGAAATGTGTTTTCGTGAATTTATTTCTCTCTCTCTCTCTCTCTCTCTCTCTCTCTCTCTCTCTCTCTCTCTCTTTCTCTCTTATTGGGATAGAAGAAGAGAGAGATAGATAGATAGATAGAAAGGTAAAAATACATATTTACATCGAAGTTAAATTTAAGATCTAAAGTTAAGGTTGTGGAAGAGAATTTGAAGAGAAAAATAATATAAAATATTAAATGAAAGAAAGAGAGAGAGAGAGAGAGAGAGAGAGAGAGAGAGAGAGAGAGAACTCACGAAATCGAACTTCGTTCTATCTCATCCTCTCTTCTGATGATTGAAGATGGTTCGAAAAGAAAAATAATATAAAAATAAAAAATAAAAAGTTGAGAGAGATAGAGACAGATATACATTTCCGTTTATTCCTCTTTCTCTCTTTTTTCTTAGGATTGAAGAAAAAAATGTCAAGAGGATAGTTGTATGAAAGGATACAAGAGAGAGAGAGAGAGAGAGAGAGAGAGAGAGGTACGTTTCTCTTTAAAAATTTATTTCTCTCTCTCTCTCTCTCTCTCTCTCTCTCTCTCTC
>NC_057709.1:1108411-1123411 GCF_014466175.1 Vespula pensylvanica | reverse complement strand
CTCTCTCTTCCTTTCTCTCTCTTTTTATTCTTTCTTCTTCAGTTTTTCTTGTTTGGTTCTTTCTTATCGGTTCTATATATACATATACATACATATATACATACATACATACATACTTACATATATACATACACATATACATAAATACATATAATAAGGAAAAGAATACCACCTGCGAAAAATATATATTTTATCTCTCTTTAGGGTATACCCTTCGCACCTATTGAAAGATACACCCCTGTAAAAACTACCGTGACGTGTTCCTTCGATAACTCCCGTGTCTCGTTTGTGGATAGATTTCTTTTTTATTTATCTTTTTAATTTGTCCATCATTTTATTTTATTTTACTTTATTATTATTATTATTATTATTATTATTATTATTATTATTATTATTATTATTATTATTATTATTTCTTTTTTTTTCTTCTTTTTTTTTCGTTAACTTCTTTGGCAATCCAAAAGTTTCTCAAAAAATCATCAAAAATTAGATCGATCAATTCCTCCCTTTTCGCTTCGATCCTCTCACGAGATTGAAATGTATTTTTCGCAAATATTTCTCTTTTTTATTTACAGTAAATTGCAAAACGAAAATGGAAAAGAAAAATTTGTTTCGAAGCTTGTAATTTCGTAATTTGTGAAAAGTAAAAGAAAAAGGAAAAGGAATAAAAAAAGAAAGAGAGAGAGAGAGAGGGAGGGAGAGGAAGGACAAAAAATTCACCATAAAGGGTCAAGAAATAGGGTTAATTGATTTTTAATACTTCTGATCCACCCTTGCGTGACTCTTTGTCTCCTAAAAAAAAAAAGATATATATATATATAAATAGAAAGAGAAAGAGGAGAGAAAATATACGTAAGTATCCCTCTCTCTCACTCTCTTATCTTTCTTATGAATGATAGAAAGAGAAAAATAGAGATCAATACTTAATCTGTCTCTTTTCGATAAATTATCCAAAATCTATTTATACACACAGACATATATAAACATTTCTGTCTCTCTTATATTCAGCATATATTATTTCTTTGTCTCTTTCTATCTCATCGCTTTTATATAAGAAAGACAAAGATAGAGAAATATATACATATACATATATACATACATACATACATACATACATATATATATATAAAAAAAGATAAAGATAGTTGCATATAATTTCACCGTCTCTCTTATCTTTTTCGTATAAAAGAGACAAACATATATATATATATATATATATATATATATATATAAAAAGAGATAAAGATAGTTTATTCGTCTCCTTTCAACAAATTTTAAGAAATCACTTTCGAAAGGTCACCATCCTTAAGGTTTAACATATTGGAAAATAATTGAAAGACTAAACTTAATTATTATTTATGGTTCGACGATTTTCATTCCCAACGGAATAGTTGCGGCACTAAAACTTTCGAATATTCTTACATGAAATATTTTCTTTAATTCACCATTTCATATATATACACACACATACACACACATATGCTTCGTTAAGATAACGAAATATTATCTTTATCTTTATCTTTATCTTTATCTTTTAAAGAAGAGAAGAAGAGTTACCTACACGTCGCTTCATCTCTCTCTTTCACTCTCACTCTCCCTCTCTCTCTCTCTCTCTCTCTCTCTCTCTTCTGAGGTAGCTAATATCAGCTGGACCAATGGAATGTGAAGTGACGATACGTTGTCAGAAAATTATACAGGGTGGCCATCGTAGACAGGCACGTCGTTTAAAAGGATATAATTTCGTACCTGTTACTACTGTGAGAGATCTGAAATTCTGAGAGTAAGAGTGAGATAGACTAAACAAGAAAGAGATAGAATGAGAGAAAGAGAGAGAATATTTGTTTGGTTCGAATCTGTATTTCGATGTCTACTAAATCTCTCACTATTGAGAACCTCTTTCGACAACCTTTCCTTTTTCGATCTTTCTACAACTTGTTTTTAATCGAACACTATCGTCTCTTTTTTTTTCCTCCTTTTTTCTCTTTTTATTTCTAATATACACTCCTACGTGTATTTATATTTGTATACACGTATTTATATTCTCCTTTTCTTTTCTTCTCTTTTTTTTCTATTTTTTCTTGTTCTTGTTCCTTTTTCTTTTTTCTTCGACAAACCTTCGTCAAGGATTTTAGATCTTGTTTTATCGTTACATGTTATGTAATAAAAAATGTTATAAAAGGTGTCATGTAATAAAAAATATTTTATTATGTAATTAAAAAATTGTTTATTATATAATAAAGAATATTCTTGAGAGTGATAATGTATAATCTGTTTATTCGTTATTTATGATATATTCTAATTACTTTTATTATTATAGCGATATATATATATATATATTGTATTATATTATGTCATATATTGTATATTAATGTTATTAGAAATTTTCTTTATCATTCGAAGTTTACTGATTAGAAAATAATTGAATTTTCAAATGAAGAAATTGTCGATTGCATTTAAATACTAATCTTTGAGAATTCTGATTATACTGATGTTTTCTTTTTGTTTTTCTTTTACGGGAAAAGTCGTATTTTCATGGGAAATAGTTTCTATGTCGGTAAATTCTTTTCGCGTATTTCCTCTTCTTTTTCGTTTGCAATAAATTTTAATAATGTTTGAACAATTTTTTCTTTTTTTTTTCTTTTTTTTTTTCTTTTTTTTTTTTTCATGGAAAGATTTTCAACGGGGATGTAAAATTCAAATGTTCATGGGAAACATTTTCAATTAGGCATTATAACTGTACAAATGCAATTAAAATGTTATTAGAAATTTTAATCGATTTAATTTTTTACGGGGAAACTTTTTTACAGGAAAGTTCAAATTTTTATGAGAAATATTTTCTATGGGAATGAAAATTATCGTGAAATTGTAACTCGTGATAAATTTTAATAATGTCCCTGTAACATTTTCATGGAAAGATTTTTCTATGGGGAAAAATTTTTATGAAAAATATCGTGTATTTCGAGAAAGACTTTCAATTATACAAATATATATATATATATATATATATATATTTTAACAAAAATAATTATTCTGTAGATATAAATTCTAATTTCTAACCGATCTAAATTTTCTAATAAAAATACTTTGTGAGTAATCGAAAGTTCATATATGTATACGAGAAAGATAGAGATATATATCGAGAGTGATAAAGAAAGAAAGAAAAAAAAAGAGAGAAAGAGAGAAATAGAGAAATAGAGAGAGAGAGAGAGAGAGAGAGAGAGAGAGAGAGAGTGAGTGAGACAGACTATCATAAAGAATAATGCAGAGAAAGAGAAAGAGAGAGAGAAAGAGAGAGAGAGAGAGAGAGAGAGAAATAAATATACAAAATAACACACAGAAAGAAAGAGAGAGAAAGAAACAGAGAAAGACATAGAGAGTAACAAAACGAGAAAGAGAGAAATATATATATACATATACATATACATATACATATACATATACATATATAAAGAAAGAGAGAGAGAGAAAGTATACACGTTTAGTTATACATGTGGTCGATGAACCAAGACAGTTATATGTGTAGGAGGATAAATAAGACGAGAACGTTTCGGGGATTTAGAGATTAGAATCTGAAAGCGTCGCTTTAGGTGTGCCGGCTGTAGCCAAACCGAAACGCATCCGGGATTCGTGGTGACTTCTGTCCACGCGTCACGTGTCCCTTTTGAGATTAGGGGAATAGATTAGAAAGAGTCAGAGAACGAGATCTTATACGATCCTCGTTTTTCTTCGTAAAGATCGATCTCGATCGAACGCGATAAACGAATAATCTTAGATAACAATTCTCCTACTTCTTTTTCATTTCTAATCTTTTCTCTTTCTCTTCTTTTTTTCTTTTTCTCTGTTTTTTTTTTTTTTTTACATTTTTCTCTCCAAACGTTAGTTTAATTTTTTTTTTTTCTTCTATCTTCCTTTCTTCCTCGACATCAAAATTAATTCTTTTTATTCAATCGTTATACATTTCCCTTTAATTCATTTTTCATTTATTCCAATTGCATCATATTTTCAATTCGTTCTTTATTTATTTCTTATCTAATTCTTCTTTGTTTTTTGTTTGTTTGGTTTCTTTTTTCTTTTTTTCTTTTCTCTTTTAGATATCACCGAACGTTATAATCAACGAATATTAATAAATTCGATTTACAAGCGAGTGATAACGAAAATTCCATCTTTTTATTTTCCTACCCTTCTCTCTTTCTTTCCTAATCTAATTCTATTAAACATTATCTCCATTGTTACGATCAATTCGTTCAATTTCTTTTTTCTCTTTCTTTTTACTAATAAAAATTCTTCATGCTTAATGAATTATTTTAATTTACCTGTATATATACATATACATATACATATACATATACATATACATATATATTTATATATGTACATTTATTATGTATATATGTATGTATGTATTAGGTTTGATTTATTTGTATTAGTATTAGTAAAGGAGTGTTGAGAAACACGTTTTATGAAGGTGAAGGGTGCTAATGATCGTGACCAATTTGTTTTCTAAGCGTTTTCCCGCGTTACTAACTCTCGACCATCTCTCTCTCTCTCTCTCTCTCTCTCTCTCTCTCTCTCTCTTTCTTTCCCTTTCTCTTTCTATCATTCTCTCTTTTTCTTTCGTACACACACACACACACACTTACACACACTTACACACAGACTCTGTCTTTCTTTTTTTATTTCGTCCCACATTGTTCTCCGAGTGTTGTGGACACGGTGCAAATGCTAGAGCGAGAAGTTTGCACGTGCGAGTTACGCTTTCAAGCAACTCGTTAGGAAGGCGCGAGCCCGTGAATTTTCCCTCTACGATTATGTGATAACAAGCAGAACAATTTTTATTTTGCTTTCTTCTTTCTATGTTCTTTTTCTTTTTCTTTTTCTATATTTCTTATTTATTTGCGATATTTATTCATTAATACATTTTTCTCCTTTACTTTTGTTCGTTTCGTTTCGTATTGTTTTTTTCTTTTCTTTCCTTTTTTTTTTTTTTTTTAACAGGAAAATCGATCGAATAATAATATACACGTATGTGTTTCTCTGATCCCTTTCCAAGTCTTTTTCTCCGACACATTTTTTTTTTTTTTCTAATGAAGTTTTAATATATCAGATACTATGAGATCTCGTTTTTTTTTCTTTTTTCTTTTTGTTGTATGGTAAAAATAAAAGGAGGAAATAATTGTGATGTTTGAAACGAAATCTAATCTTTTTTCTAACGTGTTTTTCTAACGTAGCACGAAGAAATTTGACGGAATGTAACTTTATTTTTCTTGCGTAAGGAAGAAAGGTATAGGAAGAAAATAAGTCGTAATGTCTAAAATGAAATCTAATTTCTTCTTTAATCTTTCTTTTTCTTTTTTTAATATGACTCTAATAAATCCGATACGATGAAAGTTTATTTTTTCTTTTGCGTGAAAAAAGTAAAAAAGAAAATAATTATGATGTTTGGAATAAAATTTAATATTTTGTTTCTTTCTAATCTCTTGCATTCATTTCATTGTAATAAATTTGCTACGACGAAAATTCAATTTTCTTGTATAATAAATACAAAAAAGAAATTAATTAAACAACATCTATATAATAAAATTTAATTTCGTTCTAATCATCTGTCTAATCAATTCTAATCAATTTGATTCAACGAAGCTTGATTTTTCTTGCGTAAAAAGAAAAAAGAGATTTATTATAAATAATATCTAAAAAAAAAAAAAAAAAAAAAAAAAATTATAATGTCACATGTTTTTCTAATCAACTCCAATATTTTCTAAACTTCTTTCTTTTTTTCTAATCAACTCCGATATTTCTCTAAATTTCTTTTTTTTCTAATCAACTTCAACATTTTTTTTAAGCTCCTTTTTCTTCTAATCAATTCGAGAAACTTAATTTTTCATAGCGCGAGAAAAAAAAAAGGAAAAAGAAGATACAAAAAAGAAAATTAATTATAACATTTAAATAACAATAACGATAATAAAAGAAGAAGAAGAAGAAGAAAAAGAAAAATCTAATTTCTCTGCTTCAATTTATATTTTAGTGAATACATTCCTAATACGCTTAGAACATTCGATTATGTTTCTATTATGATATCATGACTTTCTTTTTTTTTTTATACTATCGTCATAAATTAAAAAAAAATCGTCATAAATGTCGATATATTATAATATATGAATATCTGATAGAATTGAAAAATTTTGGACGGTATTAGAAAATTGTTCTATACGGAATGATAAAATTCAAGGACAATAACGTGAAAGTTTATCAAGAATAAATCTCTGGAGAGTCGGTTGCTCTTAGCTTACATCGTCGTTATCATAATTACAGCAAGCTTGTATCTAGAGGCGTTTCGCGCGGAAAACAAATTGGTCACGATCGTTATCACCCTTCTCGATCATGCCGAGCAAACCTTTCGTGCACGTTGTAACGCACGAGAATAATATGCAACGTTTACTTGTGTGTATAGAAAATCTATCTACGTACAAATATACATATTTATATATGTATGTATGTATGTATGTATGTATGTATGTATGCATGTATGTGTGTATGTATGTATGTAAAATCGAAGAATGATTAAAATCGTAGTTGAGTGAACGGATCGTAGAAACATTTTTCATTGATTAATTTTTACGTAGACTACATAATTTTTCACAAACTTTTTTCAAAAATAATTTTATTCCACTTCTTGTAGTAGTAGTAGTAGTAAACATATTTTTCATTGATGAATGTTTAAGTAGACTATATAATTTTTCACAAATTTTTTTCAATAATAATCGTATTCCAGTTTTTGTAATAATCGTAATAATAGTAGACATCTTTGTCATCGATTAAACGTAACGTAAATACACTTTTCATTGATAAAATTTTACGTAGTCTCATTGATTAAATTTTCATTGATTAAATTCTTCGTCGATTAAAATGTCATAGACTACATATTATATTTCTTCTTCTAAAATTTCTACAATGCTCAACATTTTCTTTTTTAAACGCATTCATTGTAAGAGTAGACGTATTGATCGTCTAGCAATATAAACAGAGATTATTATTTAATTTTATTATGATACAATTTGTCGGTAAGGAAGATTACAACATTTTTACCTTTTTTTTTTTTTTTCATTTTTCTTTTTGTTTTCCTATCAGTAGTCAAGTATCACCACGGAGTTAAGTTCGAAATAAGGCAAATTGCAAATCTGGGACACGGTAGGCTGGCCAGGGATGACAATTAGCATTATTATCTCGGTCTGGCTTCGAACGAGCAGCTTGCGCAAAGCCGGAAATTGAGGCTCTGCGTGGAGGAAGTAAAGATTGCTTTAGGAGCGAACATTAACCTTCGGCAAGCCTCTGTCCTCAAGACATATATTATTATTTATTTATTTTTGTTTGTTCGTTTGTAACATCCTTATTTATGTTTAATAAATAATTTTGGTAATTTTATGTTAAATAATTATTAATTATTATAATAATTATTATAAATATTATATATATATATATATATATGTATGTATGAATTTTGTATGAAAAATATTTTGTTTAAAATTTTGTTTATAAATTTTTATATCGGGTAAAATTTGATAAATAGTTTATTTAAATAAGTGAGAAAGATAGATATATTTATATTTAATGAATTTGATCTCTACAAAATATTTAATAAATTTTATATAAATTGATTTATGTTATTGAATTTTTTGAGATTTATAAATTTAAGGAAAAAGCAAAAAAAAAAAATATATATATATATACAGATATATGTACATACAAGATTTGTATAATAATCAATATTATAAAGGATATGAAATATAGAAAAAAAAAAAAATTATGAAAATATAATTATAAAATTTCATATAACAATATTCAAATATATCTATATGAAAAAACATGTATATAGATAAATTATATTATTACGAAATTTATATACCTAAATGCTAACATCTTTAAAAACAAAAAAAAAATTAACATAAAAGAAATATTATCCACTGATATAAAATATTTAAGATAATATATAAACAACAACAACAAAAATATATATATATATATATATATATATATATATATATAAGAAAACAAAAACGTAGGTGTTATTTATTCACAATGTTCAATATAAAAAAAAAAAAAAAAGAAAAAAGAAAAGAAAAGAAAAATGACGCAAAAAAAAGAAAATGGCCGAAAATATACCAAAAAAATTTTCGTAAGTCTCGTGGTCGTTTGAAACATTTCTTCTTCTTCTTCTTCTTCTTCTTCTTCTTCTTTTCAGTTGTTTCCTTTTTTTATTTTTGTATTCCTTTTCTTCTTTCCTTTTTTTTTCTTTTCTTATTTTTCTCGTTTACTACACTCCTCGAACATGGTCGTTTCGCTTAGGCGCCAATTTCCAGTATTGCGTAAGACGGTCATTCGGAAAGTTAAAGTCGTCAAGGCGATAATGATAATCGTTAGGCACACAGCTACGGACCACCTTGAAGTTTATTCAATACCATAATCGTAAAAAACAAAAATCTATAAAATTAATAAACGACTTCCGCCATTTTTCATTACTATATATATATATATATATTTATTTAAATTATTTATAAATAATAATATACATATATTTTAATAAATAATAAATATATGTATGTATGTATCTATGTATGTATATATATTTAATAAATTTTATATCAAATAATTTAGTGAATTTTTGGAGATTTATAAATTTATATATACAAAAAGAAAAGCAAAATATAATATATATATATATATATATATATAAATTTGTTGTATTAATGAGAGAAAAAAAGTATCGATATCTAAATAAAAAGGATTAGAAGGTATTCATACGAGAGAGAAACATTTATTGGATAAATAGCTGTATCTACTTAAAACTTCCTAGTCTTCCTTCACCCTTTTTTCCATCACTCTCTCTCTCTCTCTCTCTCTCTCTCTCTCTCTCTCTCTACCTCTTTCTCTCTCTTTCCCTCTATCTGTATCTCTATCTATCTATCTCTCTCTCTCTCTCTTTTTCTCAACCTTTTATCATTTTCGTTAAGAAGTTTCTTCCTACATGAGATTCCCAACTTCTGCTACTTCGTAATACATAACAGCACTGTAACTATTATACACCAATTTGCAAATGTTATTATTATTATTATTATTATTATTATTATTATTATTATTATATATTTTATTTTCATTTTTCTTCTTATTATTATTATTTATATTTTATTATTTTTATATTATTATTATTATTATTATTATTATTATTATTATTATTATTATTAACATCATCAACCCTTTCCCCCCCCCTCTCTCTCTCTCTCTCTCTCTCTCTCTCTCTCTCTCTCTCTCTCTCTTTTTCATCATTTTATTTGAAAAGAAAAAAAAGAAAAAAAAAAGAAAAAGAAAGAATATTTTCCATTCGTTCATAAAAATTTTTCAAAGAAACTTTTACTTCTTTTATATTCTCACGAATATATTGCCTCTTGTCATTTTTCATGTTGAAAATATTTTTTTTTATTAGAAACATTTTTAATCGAATTTTTATTTTTATTTGCTACTTACTTACTTATCCTCTTTCCTTCGTTTCTTTTTTTCTCCTTTTTTATTCTTTTCTTTCCTTTCATTCCTTCCTTCATTCCTTTTAAATATTATTCACCGTAATATTATTCACAACGTAATCGTCGGAGACTAATATATATTTCGTATTTTTTATCGTATCTGCTTATTTTCTTTTTTTTTTTTTTTTTACTACTTTCACGTTTTCTATTTATTATCATTCTTTTCATTTCTTTTTGTTTCTTTTACTTTTCCTTCTTTCTTTTTTTCTTATTTTCTTTTATCAACTTTACGAGCGCTCAAACGGAAATTAGAAAATATATTAGAAGATATATACATATATATATATATATATATATATATATATAAACATACATATGTGAAGAGATATATTGAAGATTAAACGTTAGAAGTCAAACGATTTTAACTTCGAAAATTAATTATGGATCTACTGAAACATTTCTTGTAGTCAAAAAAAGAAAAAAATTACACACACACACACATATACATTTATACATAAATACATACATACATACATATATAGCTTGACAATAATATTGAAACATATATACATACATATATATAGTCAGACATACACGTATACATACATATGCATATATACGTACTTACACACACACACACACACACATATATATAGTATTTTAATTCAAAACGAAAATTGTCCGGTTGAATACTCATCGATAAAAATCGAAATCTCTTCAAGACCCACCCTCCCCCTCCTAACACCCTCCACCTCACAAATACATCACGGTACTTAATTACAATTCTTTTCTTTTCATTTCTTTTTTTTTTCTCTTTTTTGTTTCTTTCTTTCTTCCTCCTCCTCCTCCTCCTCTCCCACCTTCTTACCTCCCCCTCCCTCTCCCCCTTTTTCTCGCATTTTATATCTTAACGCGGTCCTATAGGTGCTACGGGAATAGTTTGTGTGGCACCCGATCGAAAGAAATCGCGTGAAATCGAATTCTTACGCACGTAATACAGATAAGTGTGTGTGTAAGACAGAGATAGATGGATAGATATAGACAGAGAGAAAGAGAGAGAGAGAGAGAGAGAAGGGAAAGAAAAAGAAAAAAAAAAAATAAGAAGAAGAGAACAAACAGGCGAGTCCGAACGATCAAACGATCGCCCTCGATCCTTCTCTCGATCCTTTTGGACCTTCCTCTCTTCAATCTCTTTTACCCTTTTCTTGAAAGGAAAAAAAAGGGAAAGAAAAAGAAAGAAAACACCAACCGATCGATTGCAACGATGATCGAAATGATCGAGTGGAACGGATTATTAACTTGTGAGATCTTACAATGTTGCTTCACACAGGTCCAACAAGTATCTTATTAAAATGTAATAAATATGAATAAATAAATATATATATATATATGTATATAAAATTTTCATATGTGAATTTTTATATAACATATATATATGTTATTAATAATATATAAATAATATTATTAAATATATATATATATTAAATATAAGAAATATGTATAATAAGCATTCAACAAGTATTTTATTAAAATATAATAAACATAAAATAATATGAAACAAATAAATACAAAGAAATTATATATATATATATATATATATACATGTATGTTTATATGACACATTTATATATATTTATATATAAAAGTAATAGGAATCAAAAATGAAAACAAAAATGGAACAAAAAAATCGAAGAAGACTGAAAACAAATACCAACATAAACCACAATTTCTAAAAATCGATGATAATCCAATGACGCTCATACCGATGATGTTATTATCATTGGCACAATTGAACAAAATAATCAGAAAGAATCTATAAATAATAATGAAATCAAAATAGAAAAAAAAAAGAAAGAAAACGAAGAAAAATAATTTTATTATTCGCCATATAAATACTTATATACACCATATTTTCTCAAAATCAATAAAAAACAATCCCTCACGTTGCTGTTGATGCTGAACGATGCTAAACGATGATAAACGATCGAAGATAAAAATCCTCATGGATCGCTGGTTAAATCAAGAAATCATTAAACCTCCCCTCCACTCCCCTCTATCCAAAATAAACACTTACGTACACCATATTTTTTCAAAATCGATCGAAATAAATCAATCAAGAAATCATCGTGATCGCTGATAACGATCACGATAATCTGAAATAATAATTTTTATCATCGTCACGATTGGAAAATGATTAGAAAATAGAAAAAGAGAAAATTGGAACGATAATGAAATCAGAAAATATTTCAAAACTTATATACAACACCTTTACGTATTATACATCACACCATTTCGTTTTCTCAACATGAATGAAATAAAAAAAAAAAAAGAAAAAGAATAAGAAACATTATAAAAAAAAAAAAAATAATAATATAAACGATGATACTCATGCTGACGATTTTTTACAAGGATCTTCTTACATCTTTTCAAAAATTAAAGGGGAGATATAAAAGTCAAAATATCGAAACAAAACCCCCATAGACAATTACGTACGTACGTACCTCTACATTTTCTCTAAATTAATCGAACGAAATCATTCGGTCGTCATCGATGATTTTTTTTTTTTTTTTTTTTTTTTTTTTTAATAAGGATCATCATCCTTTCAGATATTAAAGAAAGTATAAAGATCAAGAAATTGAAGAGAAAAAAAAAATAAAAAATCTCTCATAATCTCCCATTACATACTTAGATCATTTCTCAAAATCGATCGAATGATTTCATCGATGATGAATGAGAAATCGATGATGATATTGATACTGATGCTGATATTCATCCTTTCGAATATTAAAAAAAGTATAAAAATCAAGAAAACCTGGATAAAATATCAGCAAGCATTACAGGTTATCTCAAAATCGAATAATAATAAATCGATCCAAGACAGGAACGACGAATTTGATTACAATAATCCTCATTCCGCACAAATTCAACGAAGAAAAGAAAAGAAAAGAAAAGAAAAGAAAAGAAAAGAAAAAGAAATCCCCATAACACGCACTTACATATGTATCCCAAAAAGTTCGTTCGAAAATCGATATTTAAACAAAACGAAAAAAAAGGAAAGACAAAAATAAAAAAAGAACCAAAAAAAAAAGAAAAAGAAAAAGAAAAAGAAAAAGA
Source organism: Vespula pensylvanica (assembly GCF_014466175.1). NCBI lineage: Eukaryota > Metazoa > Arthropoda > Insecta > Hymenoptera > Vespidae > Vespula > Vespula pensylvanica. The sequence goes on along the minus strand of NC_057709.1, from coordinate 1,110,785 downwards.
AAAAGAAAATAAACGACGAAGCCTTCAGCGACGTTGACACCTGACGTCAACGCTGAATTGGTTCTAGGGAGTCCCCTAAAACCCCCAACCTCACCCACCCTCATCACCCTTTCACCGAAAATTCCAAAAAAAAAAAAAAAACCAACCAACCAAACAAACAAAATAAAAAACAAACGAACAGAAAAAAAAAAAGAGCGAAAGAGAACATTTCCAGAAGAATCATAGAAGATTAAAATTTTAAGAAAGAACGAAACTAGGACAGAGTCCATACTTTTTTTTTTTTTTTTTTTTTAGGGAGAACAGAGAAAGGAAGAACGGAATGGGATGAAGAGAAACTGAAGGATATAATGAAGAAACAATAAATAAATAAATAAACAAATAAACAAATAAATAAATAAATGAATGAATTAAAGAAGGAAGGTAGAAAGGAAGAAAGAAAGGAAGGAAGGAATGAAGGAAAGTAGGAAGGAAGAAAGGACGGAAGGACGGAAGGACGGAAGGAAGGAAGGAAGGAAGGAAGGAAGGAAGGAAGGAAGGGATCCTAGAAGGCGTATTCATCGTAAGATCGCAGGTAGTAGCAGAGCACGGTAGGACGATTTCAACGTTAGCCCATCCCTCCGTACATTCTCCTTTTTCCTCTCTCTTTCTTCTTCCACATCCCATATCCACCAGCAGCAGCCAGCAGCTAGCAGCAGCAGCACCACCATCACCACCACCACCACCACCATCACCACCACCACCACCACCACCACCACCACCATCACCACCACCTCCACCACTACCAACAACGTCACCATCAGTACACTACTACCACCACCAACGTCCATCTATCTCTCTCTTTCTCTCTCTCTCTTTCTTTCTTTCTTTCTTTCTTTTTCTCTCTCTTTCTCTCTCTCTCTCTCTCTCTTCTACAGTGTTTCGTGACGAACGAAAGCCGAGAGCAAAGCCGAAGCCGAACGAAACGAAACACGGCTCACTCTTATTCGCTCCACCTCCTTTTCTACGCATTCTATCTATCTCTTTCTCTTTCTCTTACAAAAGTGAATGTATGTGTAAGAGAGAAAGAGAGAAAGAAAAAGAGAGAGAAAGAGAGAAATCTCATTCTTTCTCTCTCTGTTCAACATAAGAGCGGCAAGGCAAAGACGTTCCATCTCTTTCTAATTCTATCTCGCTGCTCGACCACCCCTATTCCCCTCACCTCACCCCACCCAAACCCACCCAACCCACCCCTCTACCTACCTACCTACCTACCTACCTACCTACCTACCTACCCACTCACTCCCTCTCTTCTATCCCTCTTTACCCTCTTCTTTAGCAATCTTCTCTCTTTCTCTTTTTAGACTATCCTTGTCGTGCGTACACGCGTTCTCTCTCTCTCTCTCTCTCTCTCTCTTTACTTCCCTACATTTCCCTCTCTCGTACTCTCTTATACTCTCTCTCTTTCTCTCTCTCTCTCTCTCTCTCTCTCTCTCTCTCACGTCTTTCTGTATATATCCATCTCTCTTTCTCTCTCTTTGTCTCTCTTTCTCTCTCTCCCTATCTGTCCGTCCCTGTCTTTCTCATTCTCGGTTGATTTCGATGCGATCTCACTCGCTCCCTCTCTAGCTCGAACAACCTATCAACTCGGTGGGTAGACGAAAGGTACGGACGACGATTCTCTCTCTCTCATCCCATCGACCGACCGTTCTTACACCGATATAGTCCGCGGCCTGGCTGGGCTGTGTTCGTGGACGGGAACACGGGTCGCTATCTAACGGGTGTAACATTTTCTAACGAATTTCTTATCGAGTAGTACCGAGACTTTCGAACAAGTAGTATAGGGTTGGGTAAGACTTGGTTTTCCAAAAAAATCCTTTTTACTATTCTTTTTTTCTTCTTTCTTTTTTTTTTTTTGGTCGTTTCTTCCTTTTTTAGTTTTCTTCTTCACCCCTTTCCTTTTTTCTTTTTTCGCTATTCATCATTCATCATTGTCGTCTCCATCGCAAAATTTCTTTCTTAATGTTCTTCTCTCCTCTCCTTTTTTATCACGCTTTTTTCTCAGTCTTTCCTCTTTTCTTCTGTTCTTTGATTCTTCTCGTTTGTCTTTTTGATTCATCGATCGATCAGTTCGATCATACACGGTTCCACTCGATCCCATCGTTTCACTTCTTCTTGTTTTTGTTTATTGTTAAATTTTTTCTTTTCTTTTCTTTTTTCTTTTTTTTTTTTTTGTTTTTAATATTTAATCGTTGATCAGGTTTGTAAAAGGGTGTGTGTCGAGAGTGAGAAGGGTTGAGGGTTGGTGGGTTGTTAAAGACTCGTCCTTAGCTAGGGTTCAATGATTTATTTCAAAATGATCTCGTCAATGTTACCTTTCGAATTTCTTTTTCTTCCT
>NC_057709.1:1050911-1098411 GCF_014466175.1 Vespula pensylvanica | reverse complement strand
ATATGGAGAAAATAAGTGGCAAGCCACGTTGTAACAGCTTTCTAATATACCCAGAGAGAAAGAGAGATAGAGATAGAAAAAGATAGAAATAGAAAGAGAGAGAGAAAGAGAAAAATAGAAAGATAACAGAGAGAGAGAGAGAGAGAAAGAGAGAGAGAGAGAGAGAGAGAGAGATAGAAAAATCCATTTCAAGAAGGGAAAGAAGCCTAAGCAGCTAGAGCGATCGTTTCTAACCGCAAAAACTATATCGCGAAAATCACGTTTGCGCGTATAGATTTCCGTCCGCCATTATATTCCGTTCCGTTCCATTCCATTCCGTTCCGTTCCGTTCCGTTCCGTTCTCAAAGACACGATTTAATTATTTCTTCTGAGTAACGTCGTATAGCGTGAGAAAATGATTTATTCGTTGGTAAGGGAGAAAAAAAAAAAAAAAAGACAAGAACAGCAAATTTCTGATTTAAAAGGAAAAAAAAAAATTCTCATTTTCTCTCTCTCTCAGTCTATTTCTTTCTATCTTCCTGTTCGTCTGTCCTGTCCATCCCGTCTGTCTCTTTCTATCTCTCGGGTGGACCGAGAGAAATGCTAATTCACGGTAATTGCCATGTCCGTTGTGAGTTCGAAGGAACAACGAATGGTTGGACCAACGGTTGAACGTTTCAACTGAAGAGAGAGAGAGAGAGAGAAAGAGAGAGAGAGAGAGAGAGAAAAAATGAAGTGAGAGAGTTAGAGTTAGAGTTAGAGAGAGAGAGAGAGAGAGAGAGAGAGAGAGAGAGAGAGAAGTAGCATCGATGAGGAAACTTTAGACTCATTTCTCTCTTTCTCTCTTTCTCTATTTGAAATTAGTCTAGTAATTTGATTACGAAAGATCAATTCGTTGTTGAATTCATCATTTTTGTGGAATTTTTTTTAGACTCGGAAACTAAGGATTCGTATATACGTATGTGTATATGTATAAAGGGTGGATCGAAAATTCCTGAGCTTGCAGTTTTTTAATCTAAAAGAATAATCAGTCTACGAAGTCTCGAAAAATAATAATTGACTTTCAGAATCACGTAGAAACTTTCGGTCAATTCCATTCGATTGTTCCATTCGAAATTTTGCTGTTTTTTCTTTTTCTTTTTAATACTCGGAAAGTAGATATTCATATATATATATATATACAAGGTGGAACGAAAATTTCTAGGCTTGCAGTTATATAATCTGAAAAAATAATTAGTCTACAAAGTATCGATAAATAGTAATTGATCTTAAAAATCATCAAGATTACTTTCGATCCTTATGAATGTATGGGTGTACGTATGTGTGAATTAGAAATAGAAAATGACAAAAGAATTGATCAAAAAATTACAAAATGAATCTTGACGAAAGCATATATTTTTCTTTTTGTTTTTTCTGTTTTGTAATAACAAAATTTCATTACGAAAACTTAATTATGAAACAGCTGATTAACGGTAGCCATTTTCAATTAACTTTTGGGAGTGCCATATCTTTCTTCCCTTCTCTGTTTTCCTTTTCCTTTATTACTTATTGTTTATATTATTATTTATTAAAATACCATACGAAATTTCTAACAAAATTTTCTTATCGAAGATGATCTAGAACAAAAGATAAAAAAGAATGAAAAAGAAAGAAAGAAAGAAAGAAAGAAAGAAAAATAATTACAAAATATGAAAAATAAAGGTTAGTACAAAATACTGTATTAGCGATCGAGTTAATTGAAATTTATGTGAAATTTATATTTTCGAAAAGAAAAGAGAGAGAGAGAGAGAAAGAAAAGAATGTATAATGTATTGTATATGTCTATCCTTGCGATCTTGCTCATACACATATATGTATATATATGTATATATGTGTGTACATATATATATATATAATGTATGTATATGTGTATATGTATATATGTATTATAGAGGTTCGTTATTAAATGAATTATACGACTACGATTTCGTTCGGCGCGAGAATTTATTACATTCCGATTAATATCCCTCGCAGCACAATGGCGCGTGCACTCGTTAGAATACATCGGATTACATCGTTTTGCCATCTCTTTGCGTATTGCAGCAGAGAACATTTAGCTGAGTGTAGTTACGATCGTTGAGCTTTGAGTCTCGGAACGTTTAAACAAAAAAAAAAAAGAAGAACAAAAAAAAAAGAAAAAAAGGAAAACTAAAAGGAAATAAAATAAAATAAAAATAAAAAGTGAAGGAGAGATGTACATAGATATAGGCACACGCACATGCAAACATTCTCATCTCTCTTTCTCTTTGTCTGTAAACTTTGCAAAATAGATTTAATCATGTGAGGATAAAACAGAAATGATCGTTTGATTATTAATTAACTTAGTGAAAGGGGAAGGAAAGAAAAAAAAATTTTTTTTACGTTAAAAAAAGCAAAACAAGAAAGCTGTACGCGCGAGCAAGTGTATGTGTGTGTGTGTGTGAAAGGATTAAATGTCGATGTTGAATTTCCATGTTAGATTTTATATATATATATATATATATATATATATATATATTGCTCTAACAAGATTTCCCTTCTAATGCTGAATAAAATTACGATAATGCGATTAGAAAGAAAAAAAAAAAAAAGAGAAACAAAAAATTGTCGAAGTTATTATTTATTAAAGTTTCAAATGTGCGTTAAAAGATGTATCCTTCGCAAAAAGAAAGATGGCAGTGTTGATGCCAATTAAAAATGGTCGCCGTTAATCAGCTGTCCCATATTTAATTTTCATGTTAGATTTTATTTTATAAAAAAAAGAAAGGAAAAAGAAGAGAAAGAAGAAAAAACAATTTGAAATAAAATTGGAAAAAAAGAGAAAAGTAGATTGTCGCAGTTAAAAATTTGTTTCATGTTATATGCGTTAAAAGGTTTAAGTATCATTTACGAAAGATGACAAGCATCATCGGCCTAAATTAAAATTTCTTTTCAACTATTCAATCAGCTGTTCGATCCTCGGAAAAGCTGTTAATAAGTTGTCAAGTAGAAATTTTTCTTGGCGTCAGATTAACTTGGGTAGTCGTGTTCGGACATATGCACTCTGTTAATTGCTTCTTCCCTTTAACATGGGGACCATAAGAGCACGTGGTGCGTTTCCGCGAAATGCTTCGAGTCTTTCGAGCGTACCGAGACGACCAACGTCAGACCAACTGCTATTGGCAGGCTAATTTGTCGACGACGTTACTTCGTTTTTCCCAACATCTTCTTTAATCTATCGGTCTAGTTTTAATTTTACAAAAAAAAAAAAAAAAAATATCTCGTCGTCATAGGAAAAAGAATATTTTCTCAAAACAAAAATCAATTTCAACGTTCGTTCGTTCATTCATCAAGAACTTATTATTATTTTGTTTTCTATTTTTATTTTTAATTTTTTCTCTTAGAATTCGAATTAATCATTTCCATCCTACCTGCTTAATTATCATGCCCTTCTAAAAAAAAAAAAAAAAACCTTCTATTAGAAAAAAATCCAAAACCAAATTGCAAATAAAAGCAATAGAAAACAGTTCGATTATCCTAATTATTAATCCTCACAAATGACAACAAAAACTACTACCAACCAATCCATAATTATCACATTCATCTCAATTGATCTCTAATCCTAACATCCCTGTTCGGTGAGACACGACATTAAAAAAAAAAATGAAAAAATAAAAAAAATAAAAAAAACAGAACAAGAGATCAAGAACTAAAAAAAACCGAGTCCAACTACCCGATCGTTCCCAATTACTCCTACAAGTGATATCCAGATAAGAAAAAAATAAGAAAATACGTAAATAAATAAATAAACCAAAAAAAAAAAAAAAAAAAAGAACAAGAAAAACAACAATTTCCAAAAAAAGAAAAACAAAATAAAAAAGAACCATCGGACGCATTGACCCATTAATTCCACTTCTAAAAAAAATTCTCATGAAAAGTACCTTAAGAAATTATAGTTGCCTGCTAAGAGAGACGGAAAAAGAGAGAGAAAGAGAGAATATTCACCGGTATAGAAGATGAGGATAGAAAAAAGAGTAGGAGTCAAAGAACTAGTAGTAGTAGTAGTATTAATAGTGGTAGTAGTGTGTATTGGTGGTAGTAGTGAAGTTAGTGGGGGTTTGGGGTGGTGAGGGGTGAGGAGTTGAGGGGGGAGGAGGGCGTGTGGCGTGTGTTCGTCGTACGGGACGTGTTATTAGCCGGCACCCTCTTTCTCGTTCCTCCTCCAGCAACTACTACAGCAGCCACATCCTATATACCTTCTTTTTCGTTTTTCTTTTTCTTTCTGTCTTTTTTCTTATTCGTTTTTCTTTCTCCCATCGTTCTTCCTTTCTTCCTTCCTTCTTTCTTCCTTTCTTTCTTTCATCCCATTTCCTATGCAGGGTTGCTAGAAACGCGTTTAATTAACATAGCTGGCGTGGCTGCATCCCTCTTCTCTCTCTCTCTCTCTTTCTTTTTCTTTCTGAGCGTAGAGAGCAGGCAGTGAGCTTTCATGGACCATTGCACTCGCGATGCGAGTATTATACTATCTCTCTCTCTCTTTCTCTCCTACAGTTCTCTCACCCCATCCCTCACACACTACGTTATATCTCGTAGATATATACTGTGGCATTTTCCTCTCTCTCTCTCTTTGTCACTCTAACTGGTCTATTTCTATCTTACATTTAATACACATGCGCAGTACATGCATATAGTTTTGGTCAAAACCATGTGGTACTTTGTATTCATCTCTCTCTCTCTCTCTCTCTCTGTTTTGAACGAGCATCATTTTGATTGGTTGCTTCGTTCCTCTGGTTTTCTCATATTATTTAGCTACGGATACGGTACATGAGTGTCTACATAGCACGGAAATGCGCTTTTTGACGGATCACCCGACTAATTCGGTACTTGTCAACCGCCTCGGCCTGTTGGATTAACGACGACCACCTCTATTCGAAAGTGTTCCTTGAAATTTCTTCTTGGAGTCAACCAGGACTCAGGAACTGGGCTGAAGGTGGGGTTTGGTGGCTCCAGATCGACTTCGAGCGGGTGAGGGGTTGCATGAGGGGTTGAGGGGTCAAGAGATGTAAGTGAGGGTGGACTTGGTGGGGGTAAAAGTCGAGGGTGATTTCTTTTTAGCGAGGAATATTTCTTCCCGTTCGCAGTCCGTTAATTGTGCTGGAAATTGTCTCTCACTCTCTCTCTCTCTCTCTCTCTCTCTCTCTCGGTCTCTCGCTTTCGATGTCTGTTTTTTCTTTCTTCTTTCTTTTTTTATTTCGTTTTGTTTTAGGTGTAAAGATGGATTTGAATTTGTTGACCTCGTTCGAAAATGTACTTTACGTTTTTCATCGTACTTCGTCTTTTTGTTGTTTTTTTCTCTTCGTTTTTCTTTATTTACTTATTTATTTTATTATACTGCATATTTTATATATTTATTATACCTGCCCTAATAATGTTATTCCTCGTTTGGGTTTAGAATTTTGTGATGATTAACGAAGGAAAAGGGGGAGGTCAAGGGAAAAGAAATTCGATTTACAAATTGTTTTTTTTTTTTGTTTTTTTTTGTTTTTTTTTTTTTTTTTTTTTATTATAATAAATTCGCAAAATTTAAGGATGTTTTTGATTTTTTTAAAAAATAGTAATAATATTAATAGTGTCCCATATCGTCGGTCGATAAAAAGGAAAAAAAAAGAAAAAAAGAAAGAAAGAAATTGATTTAGAAAAAGATAAATAAATAAAATTATGCAAAACTCTTGGGTTTGTGGAATCGCGAGTTTGATTTGTAGTAATATTTTTATGTAATTAGTAATTTTATTGCTTTGAAAAAGATTTAAATTAATGGTGACTTACAATCTCCTTAAATTACATTATTAAATCTAGTTAGAATTAATAATCTTGTTTTAAGATTAGATAAAGAGTGATAGGAAAAATTAGATTTAATAATCTAATCATAAATATAATAATCTTTTAAAATTACCAAGATTTGCTATAAAAAAGATAAACAAAAATTATAGCAAGTTCTTGGATTCAATAAAGGAAAAAAACGATAACAGAAATTAAAAAAAAGAGGATAGATTAGAATTATAGATTCATTGCAAGATAATCTCCCGCCCTTTTTGATCAACCAAAAAGAGTTCGGTGGTGCCATCTATTAGAATAACGATTCAACTATTACAGATACCTACAAATATCGTTCTACCCAACCATCAATCGGTAAAACAGAACGATTGACTCGAAAGAAATAATTCGTATCATTATCTAGATCTACGATATTTTGATTTATAAAAAAAAATATACAATAAAAATTCGTACATATATATACATATATAAACACACACACACACACACACACACATTCATATATAAAAAAGAGAACGATTTATGACGATTAACTTTTATTTATTTATTAATATGATCCATATAGCTTGCATTTTACATATACATAACTATTTTATACTTTCACGTTACAACATTGTATGAAAGTTTTTCCTTTATTATGCTTTATCCTTTGATTAGAGATCTTTTTAATTACTATATAAAATTAATGGCAGATTAGATCGCTAAAAATTTGTCTCTTAAATATAATTAGATAATTCCAATTGGCACATATCAAATTTGCAGGATAACAATATATAACTAATTTACAAACTAACAATCTTAACAATTCTAATCAATCTTCGAATTTCTAAACAAAATAATAATAACAATTTAAGAACGATTGGAGAAGAAAAAAAAAAAAAAAAGAATACCTCGAACATATCTAATTCACAACAGTCAGAATACAACGAACTTACAATCCTGATAATACTAATCGATCCTTCAATTTCTAATCAAAATAATAATCTAGAAACGATTAGTAAAGGGAGAATAAAAAAAAAAAAAAAAAAAAAAAAAAAAAAAAAAGAAAGAAAAGATATCAAATTCGAAGGGGTCAGAATACAACGATAAACTTACAGTCTTTATAATACTAATCGATCTTTCAATTTTATTTAATCAAAATAATAATAATAATAATAATAATGAATGAAAGTTTAGAAACAACTAGATAAGGTAAAAAGGAAAAAAAATTATGTATAAAAAAAAATATATATATATAAATGATCTTATAAAACACACACACACACACACACACATATCGTTCTAATCTGACAGTCTTTTAAATGACAATACTTTCTTTCAAAAATGTATTAGTTTGAGTTTAGATAAATTAGATTTCCCACAAATTGATAGCGACAGTAGAAATGCGAAGCAGTGATAAACATAGACAAAAAGAGAAAGAGATAAAAAGAGACGAGAAGCAAAAAATGCCTGATCTAACATATATAACATACTTGTGTTTACATATATATATATCTTTTTAATCTTTAATATGCTTCACCGGCTCTATTAGATTCTGATTTGGCTTCCATAACCAAATTCGCATTGAAATGACGTCGATTTTCCAAATGCAAGTTGTTGAATACACTTTGATATGTCTTAGCGATTCGTTCCCTGTCCTCAACAGCCAAATTTTGAAATTCCTCTTCTAAAACCTTCATCAGAATTTCCCTTTGAGTCGAGGCATCCTTAATCACGAATCTGTCATCCTCTTTAACCCATTCCTCCCATAGCACCTTTGCGCCGTCGCTAAATACACGTACACACACATAGAGAGAGAGAGAAAAAAAACACACACAGAAAGAAATAAATAAGATTATAAAAAATATTATCGATTTCGTTCGAGATAGAATTTTCCAACATTTATACAATTTTAATTCATATATCTTGTCAATTACAAACGAAACAGTATACTCATTTTTATCTTTTTTTTTTTTTTAAGTAAGGGTAAGTGAGCAGATGGGGGTAGTAAATTGGGGCTGAGGGGTGAGGGGTGAGGGGTGGATTATAGAGGGCAAGAATATGTAAGGGTGGGTCATAAACAGCAGGTGTACTTTATTTCTTCGAAATTAAAACGTTAGGAATATTCAATGAAATGAAAGGATACAAATATGGTTGAAACGTTTATCAACATCTATTTGGGTTGGGCGTTATTAATCGAAAACGAAATAATTTCAACACCATTTTCATTTCTTTAGGTGAGGGGTGAACTCTTTAGAGAATACCAGGAGATTATTTCGTTCATTCGAAATTAGAACATTAGAAATATTCATTGGAATGAGAAGCGAGATAACTGGGTCGAAATGTTTCTTGGCAATCTATTTTCAAGTGACACGTTAGTAATTAAAAATGTAATAATTTCTATACTCTCTACAACGTCATTTTCTCTTTTTTCTTCTTTTCTTTTCTCTCTCTCTCTCTCTCTCTTTTTTTTTTTTTGACTCTCATTAATTCGAAATTGAAACTACGTGTGTTGATAATTACGAATGAAAAAAATAATTGCTGCGCTCTCGAGAGTCCTTTTTTGTTTCTTTATTTTGTTGATGGTGGTGAGAGAGGATGTAAGGTAATGAGAGGAATTTATTTCATTCTTTCGAAATTGGAACATCAGTGAATATTCATTGGTATCAAAGAGAGAAAGAAAGAGAGAAAGAGAGAGAGAGAGAAAAAGAGAGAGACAAGTAGGTTGAAATGCTTCTTGGCATCTATTTGGGTGTTTTGTGAATGATTCATAGTTAGACTATTGCGACATTAAACGAAGTTGGAAGGAAAGACTTTAATTCGAGATTAAGATGTTTGTCCTCGGATCCTTGACACCGTTGTCACTGTGTTAGTTCACGGTCGAACAGAAAATTTGTTAATTGCTATATGATTACGAAATTTTCTTTTATTTTATTTTTTTTTATTTTTTTATTTTTTTTTTCGTTGAATTGACCGTTCGTTCATTTATTTATTTATAATCAAACAGGGATAAGGAAATATAAAAAAAAAAAAAAAAAAAAAAGAAATTGTAAAGAAATATTAAAATATGAATTATAGAATCGATTACCTATACATGGACGTATCAGTGCAAGCGTTCTCCCGAAGAGCAAGTTCACGTTCCCTCTTCTCGATATTTTTAAGAGCCTTATCCCTAATATCCTCATCCATAGTAAGACTCTTCATATTAAAGATCTTTTTCTCCCTAATCAATTCCAATTCATTCTTCATATCTCTTAATCTGATAGCATCGTCCCATCTTTGTCTATTGCAAGCATGTTCCTCTTTTTTCAATAGATCATCTATCTTCTCTTTGAGCTCTTTGTAAGTCAAATAAAGATACATTTTTTCGGAAAGATTTTTAACATTAGGATCCATCCTCATCCACGGATAACCTCTTTCTCTTTCATAATCACAATGATCTGTTTTTATTTGCTTATCGTTCGCAATATTATTGATCGATATCTCTTGTTCGGTCCTGTTCAATGTATAATCCTTATCAGAAACATCCTGCGGAATGATCGAGGAATCCACCTGATCAACCGATTCGTTCGTAGACTCCTGGTTCGAAGTAGATGAATCGTCAACATTAAGATTTTCTTTGTCATCATCCATCACCTGCTTGCTAACCGTAGTGGTAGTTGTCGTAGTAGTCATCATTGGTGCCTGTAAACGACGTGATAAATTGTCGAAAATATCATTGCCAGGCCTGACATTTGTGTTCTCCAAACTCCTACGTGCATAGCGTGCTGAATATTTTCTATTACGTGCTAAAAAATCAATATTTTTATCAGATCGATCCTTCTGATCGTTCCAATTGGACATATCGCTGTTATAGGTCGAATTGGTACGATGAGTCTCCTGATTTGTTTTAGGTAAATTAGTCGAATCTTTCAAATGAAAACATTCCGCAAAATCGCTTGAATTATTATTACTCTTTTTTTTATTATTATTAATATTATTACTATTATTAATAATATTAATATTCGAACTAATAATTGAAGAAGAAATTGGTCTAGGATCAAGAAAATACGAACGTAATCTTCGGCATGTACTAGGCAAATAAAGATCTTGTTCCATACGTTTTTCTTTTAATTTTTTTTTAAGAACCTCCAACGAGGTTATATCATTTTCTTTAGATTTCTTTTTTTTAATCAATTCGGCCAATTCGTTTTGATAGAGCTCTTCCTCATCCTTCAATAATATTCTCAATTTGTTTCTCCTTGCTGGGAGTTGATCAAGTTTTTTTTTTTTCTTAGCTTCCCTCTCAAGCTTACCCTTCGGATCAGCAAGCTTCAAGTTCCAAGAGTCGTAATGTTTGGCTATTCCACTTTCTCTTTCGAAATATCTCGCTGTCTCCTTGTAATAAGTGTGTCTGAGATATGCCTCGTTACGTTTCTCCGCTGCTAGTTGATATTGCCTCTCACGGAAACGGCCAGCCCTTCAACAAGGTCAAGTAGTCTCGTTCTGATAAGTTTCTTTAAAAGAGAAAGGAGATTTTATTTAGAATAGAATAAAAATACAAAATATTTCACTATGTCTGATTCATAATGTCGGATGATCCTGATCCCTCATAATTACCTATTTCTGGGTCTTCGAATGATAATTGGATTCTTTCTTTTTTCTTTTTTCGATTATTATGATAAAAACTTTGTAATGATTTTTTCTTTTTTAGGTGAGGGGGATTGAAAGAAGTATTATGAGTGTCAATTTATTTGTTATAGATCGTTATTATACTTAAATGTATGCTCCCAAAAAAAAAGGTCTCAGTATGACAGAAATTTTTTTGAGGTTATTCGTAGCAATTTCTTTAAAAACGGAGGAGGAACCTGATCGAAAGAACGATTCTAAGTGACTATTTACTTGCTATCAGTCGTTATAATCTTTAAATATTAACTTAAATATACCTACCAAAGAAATGACGGATTTTAGATTTCAAAACTCGAAGAGAGATCATTGAAATAGTTTTGTTGGTACGTCTCAATTTATTATCCACTAATTAAAAGTAATATCGAATACCAATCGTAATTTAAATTTGATAACATTTTCAAAAGTGAATTAGAACTTTTAGAGCTTCTAAAATATAAAACCGATAATTAGAAAATATATATTTGCTCTACCTATTCGTTTCTTTCGTTTCTTATTCGTGTAAATTGAATTGGATAAATCCGAAAATGTTTTTCTGAACAAAATCTCAAAACACTTAAAGCATTATGATCAAAAGTGGCATTGAACTAAGACGAAGTTTATCGAATTCCTGAGAAAATCCTTGAACTGGACAATAGGCTAAACGAACATGAAATTTGACGGTATATTAGTAAAGATCAGCATCAGATTCCAATTGCTAACTAAAGAAAATTTATCGACCAGTTTTCGCAATCGAAAAGGACCGGATGGTTGACAATCGAGTCAAAATTGACTACAGTAATAAATACATGAATGTTTAGTGTGTACGTATGTATATTTCGAAAATAGTTTCATTCGAGCAAGAAAACAAAGTGCGGAATGGATGTCCACGAAGAAAATGGCTCGATAATACGATGCACTGTAACTGAAATCGCTCTGACGATATACCCAAGTTGTTTGATAATATTTTCATCAACTTAACTGATATATACCGATACCGCGAATATCGTATAAAGAAGCTAGCTTTAACAGTCGTTAAAAAAAAAAAAAAAAGAAATGAAAGAAAGAAAATTAGTCGTCCAATTGACTTTAAGAAAACATTCCGCGGAATATCGAAGATCAAAGTAAAACATGATCATAGGAATTGAAGAAGCCTGTCAAAGTGAAAGAAAAAAAAAAAAAAAAGAAAAAAAGAAAAGAAAATATGAAAAATGAAGATTAGACAGCACATATGCGTTATACTCAGAACAAATACAAATCTCATCAAGTTAGAACAACAACAATAAATTTATCGACTCAATAAGTAATCAAATGATAAAACAAATACCGATTGCATCGATTGACGTGATCGAAATAAAAACTAATAAAGAACAAATTCGACGTTGCATATGTATTCCGCATCTAACAATGAATGTAATAAAAGGTGAGAAAGGAATAATAATTGGCCTTGAGAGATCAAGCAGGTAAATAAATAGATCTCAATTACAGTAACTCGGTAGATAGGTAGGTACTCAACATGAAGAAAAAAATAGAGAGAGAGAGAGAGAAAGAAAGAGGGAGAAAGGAAATTGTCGTGTAGGAAGAAGACAAATAGAAAGAAGAAGATAGGAGGAGAGAGGAGAGAGGAGAGAGGAGGAGGAGGAGGAGGAGTATCAATTTCTATTTCGAGCTTGCGACTCTAAGTGACGTCAGATCTACCAAAATATCACGCGGTTAGGGAGGTGCAGTTGGTTAGAGCTCCGGTGTGTGGTCCAGGTCTCGATCTTTCCCAGACTCCCAAAAATCTTCTAACTCGTCGGAGTACGTTCGATTGTGAATTCCTCCTTTTTCCAAAACTTTACCAGATCAGAATTTTCAAAGATAAGAAAAAAGAAAGATTTTTAAAAATAATAAAAAAGGAAGCAAGGAAGAAAAAAAGACAACACAGAGAGACAGAAAACAGGAATCCAACAAGAGGATATACACGAAGAAACAATCTTAACAAAAGTGGATTGTTCATTAAATCTTCGTTTTTGATCTGATCATCCCATCCCCCAACATATTCCTCATCTAACCCTGTATCATCCCTTTTTTTATTTTTTTTTTTTTATTTTTGTTGATATCACTCAATTTGATCATTCCCATTTCTACCAATAATCCTACTTTTTTGTTCAGTGATCCTAAAAAAAGTGTTACACACACACATACATACATACCTATATATATATATATATATACATATATATATATATATACACACACATTTTGTTACTGTTGTCCCCTTCCATTGATCAGAACTTCAAAGTTGTATAGAAGAGATAATACTTAAGGGGTTGACAAAAGGAAGTTGTTAAGATGCCAGGTGCCGGTGGTCAGCCACCGCAGCAAAGGACTACCTTCAGACCACCCTGGGTCAAGGATGGTGGTCCTAATCCTTTACCCATGCCCACAGCACCTTGGACTCTTAATTCTAGAAGGGACTCCAAGTCGAAGGCTGAAGAACCACCGGCTTTCACCAAAGTTACGTTGAAGGTATTTATGACTTGCTTTTCATTTTTTCCCCTCTTTTTCTTTTTTATCTTTTAATCGACGTTTCTCTTTTTCTTTTCCTGTTTTTTTTTCTTTCTTTTTTTTTTTTTTTTTTTTTTTTTAAATAAATTTTATTAATCGATATTTCATCAATTGATCTGAATAATAGATAAATTCAATGTTTAATATCAAATTTAATTGATCAATCTTCGTTGATTTATTTTATTAATTTTGTTTTTGATCATTCACAAAAAAAGAAAAGAGAAATAAATAAAACGATGATTTTTTTATAAGAATTATCTTTGTTTTTCTTTTTGTTTTTCTTCTCCGAGTAAACAGGTCTTTTTTTTTTTTTTTTTTTGGATCTGTCGATTGCTGTTGTTGGTTTATCGTATTAACGATTTGTTTTTTGTTTCTCCTTTTTTTTTCTTCTTTCAGTGTCAATTTTTAACGACAATTTTTAGAACAGAAATTTATCGCGAATAAATTTCTTTT
Source organism: Vespula pensylvanica (assembly GCF_014466175.1). Lineage (NCBI taxonomy): Eukaryota > Metazoa > Arthropoda > Insecta > Hymenoptera > Vespidae > Vespula > Vespula pensylvanica. The sequence continues at coordinate 1,084,974 of NC_057709.1, read as the reverse complement.
CTTTTTTCTTTCTTTTTTTTTTTTTTTTTTAATGACACATTCGAGCAACAATTTACAATAAAGATTTATAATATTCATCTTTTCATACACATACACACACACAGACACACATTATTTTTCTTTTCTTTTCCACAAAAAAATTAATAAAAAAGAAAAAGAGAAATTGATTGATTGATTAAAAAAAAAAAAAAAAAAAAAAAAGAGAGAAAGACAATTAACAGAAATTAAACATGTTTATTGTGAATTAAAAAAAAAAAAAAAAAAAAGGATTTTCGTGCAGAATTTATTACAAAAAAAAAATAATAATAAAAAAGTAAAAAAGCAAAAAGAAATCATTTTGGAATCAACTACTATTGTTTATTTACTTCTTTTCTTTCTTCTTTGATAATTCTTTGTTATAGGTAAACAATTTATTAAAAAAAAAAAAAAAAAAATATTAAGAAAGAGAGAGAAAAAGAGAAAGAGAGAAAAAAAAGAAAGAAAGAATTTATTTACAATATCTCAAATATTATTTGTGAATTCCTATTTCATTCACGTATTGGATTTCAAAGTCAGGACTTTAAAACTGACTCGAAGTATTAATAGCAAACGTGGGTGTTCTGCAACGAGTATACTTTATAAACATTTCTAAACGTTAAAGACTGGAAAAACATTGTACTCGTGTTAAGTTTGTATGTTAAACAATACACACACTCTCTCCTTCACACATACACATACATATGGTGATCATTATAGAGAATAACATAGCAATTTTCGATCAGCTGTTTCGTTTTCATTTATTTATACAATGCAATTTTCTTCCTTTTTCTTTTCTTTTTTCTTCACAAATCTTGAATTAAAAAAAAAAAGAAAAATATATATATATATATACGTAAATAAATTCATAAAAAAAAGAAAAAGAAAAAGAAAAAGAAAAAGAAAAAGTTTCGCTATAGGAACGTCGAATTTATTTATTAATGATATAATTTTTATTTATTATTCGTTATTGTCATTTGTTATTATTGTTGTTTAGCAACATTTACTTTACACTCTTAATTATTTTGGCAACGAACCAAAAAACGATTTTTAGTAGATAAGAGAAAGCTTTTTGTTTTGAATCGAGAGTGGTGGAGGGGTAGATAGGGAATGGGGGGTGGGAGGGTAAGAAAAAAAAAAGGAAAGAAAAAAAAATATAAGAAATTGAACAAAATTTTTTCGAACGGATAATTGTTTTTCATTATTTTTTTTTTTTTTTTTGTAATCGATTATTTGCCTGTTTGAGAGATTAGATCATCGTAGAATTTGATATTGATTTAATTTAAATTTGACATTGATCGTGCAGTTTTTGTAAAGTAAACGTGCCAGAAATTTTTTTGGAATACGCAACTGCAATAATAAATTGTATATCGAAAATGGAGACGTTATGAATGATATTAATTTTTTTTTTTTGACAACTTTTATTTTATTTTATTTTATTTATTTATTTTAATTACGACATTGCGATTAAGAATAGTTATCAATTTTTAAACGGGTGTAGGTGAGGTTTTGAAAAATTTTTTGGTTTCAATTTTCGAACAAAGTCGTGGAGAATTAAAATTGCAATTAAATTTACAATTTTTCAAGAAAACGCATTGGAATTTGAAGATCTTTAACGCACACAAATCGCCGTAGAAATGTTGATATTAAAATTGCAATTATATTGTGAGATTTTCGTTTAAAAAGAAAAAAAAAAGACCGACGAAATTGCAATTGTATTCGATTTTCAATGAAAGCATTAAAATTTGCGATTACTTTCCAACTTTAAAGGCGAAACATGCGACATAGAAAATTTTTTTTGTTATTTGCAGTTTAAAATAAAAAATATATTGAAATTGCAATTGTGTTTGATTATCAATGAAAATATTAAAATCGAAAACGTCTTTTGTTATTAATATTCAGGATTTAATTCGCAGAATTCAAAATTGTAATTTATAAATTGTTCGAAATCGGAGATATTAAAATTGCAATTATTTTTAATTTTCTTCGAGAGATAATAAAATTTCAATTCTTTTTTTTTTTTTTTTTTTAGCAGAAACATCATTGCAATTATTCTCAATGTTTATTTAACTTATCTCTTCATGAATATTCTAGAAACTTAAAATTTAGAATTGCAATCGTAAATTGTTGCAAATGGAGATACGAAAAATTGCAATTTCCTTCTCTATTTCTTTTTCTTTCAATTCTTATTCGTGATATAACGATCATAGAGACGTTACCAAACGTGTCCGAATATTTTTAGATCCCGAATCGTAAATCATGTTCCATAAAAAAAAAAAAAAAAATTGCAAAATTGCAAAAATCGCATATGCGACGGGCCAAGAATCTTTAGTTGGGCCAAAAGTCCTTAGACGATTATAAAAATCAATAATTCTCTTTCAAGATCGTTCAGCCTTGCAATTGAACTTGCAAATCGACGAGCGAGGTTTGTAATTTTACAAGCTGTATAAAAAAAAAAAAAAGAAAGAAAAGAAAAGAAAAAAGAAAAAAGAATGAATCGCCCGAAAAGTCTCAAAAAAAAGAGTAATAATTTTTTTAGTCACCTAAAAACTTATGACCCTACTAATATATATATATATATATATATATATATATATATATATATATATTCATCCCTATTATTGTATATTTTGAAATTTTTTATTTAAACACAGTTTGTATGTGCATATGTGTGTATATATGTATACATATTTATGTGTGTATTTATAATCATAAATTATGATCGAAATTGCAAGAACGATCTCGAAGATACGACGTTCGTCTCCTACCCAAATGCTTACGAATTTTCTCTCTCTCTTTCTCTCTCTCTCTCTCTCTCTTTTGCTCTCTCTATCTCTCTGTCTCTCTCACTCTCATATAAGACCCTCTGGGTCACGATTATTTAAAGAACACGGGTTTCTATTTCAAATGTCTTGCCAGCTGCGTCTTCCGCCAGTTTCCTAACGCTTTTATAATCACGCCTTATTCGTGTAAACGTAAGCCTCACGTTTGGCTGCTGATGCTGATGCTGCTGTTACTGCAGCATCATTATGCATTTTTTAAATCGATGGATCGATCGGTGGATCAATCAAGAACCTTCACCAATCAAGATGCTTGATCAAACATCACGATGACAACACTAACAATAACGTTAATGTTAACTGTTCGATAATTTCAATTAAAAAAAACAAAAAAAAAAAAAAAGAAATGTCGGTCAAAAAAAAAAAAAGAATGGATGAAAAATAAATGTTCTTTTTTCTTTCTCTTTTTCTTTATTTTTCGGAAAAAATTAATAGTTGAAAAAGTCGCGATTTTAAAGTCGAAGAAAGATTAAAAATATGGCGTCCATCTTGTCCGACGTCGAAAGAAATTTAAAAAATAAATAAATAAATACATACAAAGAAAGAAAGAAAGAAATGATGAAAAAAAAAAAAAAAAAACACTAAGTTCGAATTATTTAAAGACGACCGAGTGCGTCGTCGCTTTGCCAAGAAGAGAATTCCACACCCTCTCCTCTTACCCCCACTCCTTTTTATTTCTCTCTCCTCCCTCCCTCCCTCTCTCTCTCTCTCTCTCTCTCTCTCTTCCTCCCCTCTCTTTTATTTCTCTATCTTTTTTTTCTCGTGACTACCGCAGTCGGTTCGTTCGGTCGTTCGTTTCCTTTCGTTTATTCCATGTTGACGATTTAAAAAAGAAAAAAAGCAAAGAAAGAGAAAGAAACAGAGAAAACAACAACAACAACAAGCAAATATACAGGATGAGCCAACAATTTCTAGGTGGGCGAAAAATTCTTAAACGATCTTAAAAACTTTCAAAGAGCATTTAGGCTGATCGATTTATAGACGGATCAGTTGTTAATTTTTTAATGAACCTAAAGTGTAATTTTATAATGTAAAAAACAAAACAAAACAAAACAAAACAAATTAAGCTAAAAAGTCTGAAAAAAGATCTAATCGATTTTTTCATATAAAACTTTCAACTTCTTTGTGGACCCACCTAGAAAAACTTTTGGGATCACTCGATACGACGTAAGAGACTCTAAAAAAACCCTTCGTACAAAACATTGGTAAAAGAAAAAAAAAAAAATAATAATAATAATAATAATAATTTGGAGATGAACAATCGTATCAAACACCTACTCACAAAATTGTAATACATTTGTTTTGTCTCCTATTTTTATTTCCATCCTTTTTTCTTCTTCTAATTTTCATAGAGTGTCTCAAAACCAACGGAATCGGTACAGCAATCGACCGAACCTGGTCAACAAGCAACAAGGAAGCAAAGTAAAATCACTATAATACCATCTCAACCAAAAAGTGACAAAAATTCTAATGCCGCTGCTACTGCTGCTGCTACTGCAACGACGACAAAGACAAAGACAACAAGTAGTACACCTCCGTCATCGAAGCCACGAGAGAATGGACGACAGGAGCCAAATTCGAGGCCGCAACTCGAACGACAAGTTCGCATTGAGAGATCTCGATCCCGAGGTGACACTATACCACTATCCAAGAGCGAAAGTTCAACTGGTAAGATTAACCCTAAAGTTACAAAACGCATCTACAAAAACAAAAATAATCCACATTTTTTTCCTGTATCAAAAAGAAAAAAAAATTCTGATCTCTACGGTGTCCAGATAAAAGTGACAAAATTAATAGTTAACAAAGTGAACGAATGAAAAATATTCAGTCTTACAAAAATATATATATAGAAAACTACAAAAAAAAAAAAAAAAAAAAAAAAAAATTGATTCCAATCCTAATATCATTACAATGGTTTGATAAAGATTGGTTAGTCAAATTTCTTTCCTTGTTTTAAAAGTCGACGACGAATCGTTCTTCGAGACTGTTCGGTCACCTAATTCAAGCTCGCAGTAGTAGTAGTAATAGTATAATAATCTTACGAGTTAACAGTTCATGATATATATATAAAAAAAAAAAGTTTGTAATAAGATAAAAAGGATAATTGACGTTTGAAGTAGCTTAAAAAAAAATTTAGGTCAAACCCAAAAACTTTTGACCTACAAAAATGTTTCCTAGTATATATATATATATAAAATAAAAAAAAAATAAAAAAAAAAGATATGAAAGAGTTAAAATTCAATTCGAACGAGCTAATTCCACGATTATTATAATTTCTAATTAATTTAAGGTGCACCAACATTATCGAAGAGTTCGTCTAGGGCGGCCATACCACCCCCACCCCCACCAAGGCCACCCCCACCACCACCAAGTCGTTCTATCCTTAAGGATATACCTCCGTTGACTGAAAATCAAGAAAAACAATTGGAGATGTTAAAATCAAGACCAAGAAAACGTCCTGATTGGGCCAGCATGATGAAGGAGGTTGAAAGTGGTAGACGTTTAAGACATGTCACCTGTAACGACAGAAGTGCACCCCTGATCGAGAGGGTTAACAAGGTCACAGCTGATCCAGCAGGTGATCTACGATTTTATCACGATCCTTCTAAATAAGAATCCTTTTAAACGAGATTATTACGATATCATGATACCTCTGTGTACGTATTTATGTTTGTCTCTCTTCCTACCCCACTTCTCTCACCCCTATGTCCACACCCTCTTAATCCAATCACACAGATGTAAAGTTAATTACTTTGTTAATGAGTTATTTGTTCAATTAACGTTTCCCATAGGACTGTCTTATTATCGATATCTTCATGTCTCATAGTTACAAATATTCGCATATTGTCCTCAATTTGCTTTTATATTACCTGTTTTCTTTCATAATATAAGTGTTAGAGATTCTGTTCCTCCTCCTCTTTCTTTCAATGTGATAACGATGGGGAGAACCTTACATGGGTGTTTTGTGTTTTCCTTTTTAAAATAATAAGCTAATTAAATTGCTAATTGTACATCGTGGAAATTAACCATTAGTTTATGTCTCTCTCTCTCTCTCTTTTTCTTTGTGTATGAACCATTGTCTCAACCTCCTCCCCAACCCTTTGTTGTCTCCTCTTTCCATCTCAAGTATGGTCTTTCTTTTTTTTTATGCGACTAAAGAAAAGAAAGATAATTAATGCGCCAATGATAAATTATGATTAGCATGATATCATAATTGAAGGTTTGCGTCAAGGTTTCCCCGCTAGAAAGAATTTCTATGAAAGTTAATAACGATTTGATTTCCTATTTTTCTTTCTTTCTTTTTTCTATTTTTTTCTTTCTCTCTCTCTTTTTTTTTTCCTTTTTTTTTTCTCCTTTTCTTTCTCCATTCAAAACAGGTAAGGCGCACTTCGTATTCGAGTCAGAAAAGTCAAACATGCACAATCAGTTGCTGAAGCAGATTCAGGAAGGCGTCAAATTGAAAAGCGTTAAGACCAATGACAGATCCAAACCTATATTGGAGGGTCTTAGGAAATTTAGAAGGCAATTGACGATAGAGGAACAAATGCAGAAGGTCGAAGTGGAAGATGAACCAGATGATGTAATAGATGACGATGACATCGATGCTGTCAGGGACGATTTGCAAAGTACTAAGCAAATGCTAGCCATCGAGCTTAGAAACAAAGAGGCACTTGAAAGGGAAAACAAAAGATTGCAGGTGAAAATTTTGTACTATATATATAGTTTAAAGGATCAATATATTTTGTATGAAATTAAATAAAGACTTATGTTGAATAACTATATATAAATATATATTTTCATTTTATAGGCAAGAATTTTGAATCTTGAAGCAGAGGTAGAACGATCGAGATCACAAAAGAACGTTCAGGAGTACAAACAACAGGATGAAAAGTTGACAGAATCTTTGAGAGAGGAAGCTCGTACTGCAAGAAAGGATGCCGAGAGATTAGAAAAGGAATATGCTAGTACAGCGGAGGAAAGGGACAAGTATAAGAATGAATTGGAAGAAATGAAAAGAATGTATGCCAATTTGGAGAAACGTATGAAAGCGGGTAAGTAAACTTGAAGAAAACGATTTTCGTTCGTTGACATAAATCTATTAACATTCTAATTAGCTTTATTATTTGCAGCTGCACTAACTGCGTCTCAATTTTCTATTGCTTTGCTTCAACTGGCTATAACGCTTCTACTAATTATGCTTTTTAGGAGAGGGTTGGGTTGATAACTCGGATGATGATGATGATAATGATGATGATTATGATGATGATAATGATGATGATGATGATGATGATGATAACGATACTGAACCAATTGTGGAATTAGCCGAGGATAACACAGAAGAGGCATGGTACAATTTTTCAGGAATGGCGTTGGCTGGATGTCCAAGTGCGAAAGACGTTGCAAGAATTGCTTCTCAAAAGAGTATGGATAATAAACAACAGGATATGAGTGAAACTGAAGAAGAAGAAGAGGAAGAAGAAGAAAGTACAGAAGAAGAAGAGGAAGAAGATTCGAAAGCTTCCGCAGAAAAACGTTTGCAGAGAGAAATCAAATTGCTTTCTTCCAAAGTGAAGAACTTTATGTAAGTAAGATTATTTTATATATAGAGAAAAAAAAAAAAAAAAAAAAAAGAAACTAAGGATTAATTACAAAATTATTGTTATTTATTATCAGGGACAAAGCGGTTAATGCTAGAAAAGAAAGGCACGCATTAAAAGAACAGATCAAACAACAACAAAAATTATTAAAAGAGGAAAAACGTAAATTCAAACACTTGCAAAAAGAAGTCGACAAAATGGCCAAATTGATGGCCGATACAGAAGGAGATGATGATGAAGAAGAAGAAGAAGAAGAAGAAGAAGAGGAAACAGAATCTGAAGAATCAGAATCTGAGGAATCGGAAGAGGAGGAAGAATCTGATATTGACGAAGTAGGTCATACTACAGAACAAGAGAAAGATATTTTACAGGTAAGAGTCGAATAACGATATAATAATATATCCTTTAAGCATGTCGATTGATCTTGTCGTATCTTCTTAATTTCTTACAGAAACGTGTAAAGAGACACGAAAATCGATTGGCCGCGTTAAAGAAAGGTAATTATCTTTTAAAAGCTCAAGTCGACAGATTAAAAGACGATTTGGCTAAACAACGAGAAGAAAGTATTACGTTGCAAGAAGATTTGGACTCCGTTTTGGCGGAATTAGGTTAAGTTATAATATAAGTCAAATAATTAACTCTTTGACTGCATTGCGCACTAGCCTGAAACCATGGGGGGTATTGTAGGACGCAGCATTTGCATGACCTACTGCGAGAGCGTGTATATATGACTGGTAATAGCGTGTATATACGCCTTTCGCATTCAAAGGGTTAATAAGTACAAAATGATTGTATACATTAAACATATAGGCATTATACATATTGAAATATAGTGAATCTTATGAATGATAAAAAAAAAAAACATTTTCGTGATAATACGCATAATCATATATCTACGTTTGATATTAATCGATTTTGATTATAACATTTATTTTGTAGTATAAGAGATATATAAACATCTTGATAGACCATAAATTTTATTTTATAAATAACGTTGCAATATATCGAATGTAACAATCTTCTTAGATTAGGATTTTGATCGGGGTTAAAAAGAAAAAAGGAAAAGTAAAAGAAAATTTAATCGATTAATTGTAATTCACTTTTTTCTACCTTTCTTCTTTCTTTTTTCTTTGTTTTCTTTTTTTTTTTTTTTTTTTTTTAATTTGTGTTAAACATATGAACAAATACGTATGATCGTTTTGTTCGATGTCACGCATTGTAAAATATTTTTAAATAAAATAAAATTAGGTACGTATTGGTTATATTCAACAAGATTTTTGATTGAATTTATCAATAGATAACGTAAATGTAGAGTAAGACTTACATGTTTCACCTTCCACGGTTGCTTACGAATTGAATCTAAACTGAGTCGAGATCCCTTCGCCGGTTACGCCGTTATATAAACTACTGCGTACATATGATCGATTTTATTTTCTTCCAAAACACCCGAAGATGTCCTTACAAGCATTCACAGCAACGGTACTTACACAACTACGAAAACAAATGTAGGTTGGGCTCTTAATCGATTATTCGCCAACAGCGACATCTACAACTAATTTCCACGTATTTCATTGGTAGATTGAATCACAGCTAGCATTTGATTGGTGAACCTTGAAAAATTAGTAAACTTCTTTGTTGCACCATTACATAAATTAATAATGACTATTAATAATATTATGTGATTATGACAGATTTTCAACAGTTATGTTCGTTAATAATGTTTAATACTTATATATTTGAGATTATGCGTTTTATCATTTAGACTATTTTAGCGTAATATTGCATCTGCAATAAAGTTTTCGTACGTTTCATTGGTCCGTCGAAATTTAGCTCACATCTGATTGGTAAATTTAGAAAATAAGAAAACTACATTGTTACACGATTATATATAAATTAATAATAACAATTCATATTACTACGTAATCGTAACAGATATTCAATAATTATGTTCATTAATAATGTTTAATATTTATATATTTGAGAATATGCGTTTTAACATTGAAACTATGTTAGTGTAACGTCGCATCTGCAATCAAGTTTTCGTACATTTCATTGGTCCGTCGAAACTCAGCTCACGTCTGATTGGTAAATTTAGAAAATAACTAAACTACATTGTTACACGATTATATATAAATTAATAATAACAATTTCATATTACTACGTAATCATAACAGATATTCAATAATTATGTTCATTAATAACGTTTAATATTTATATATTCAAAGTTATGCGTTTTAACATTATAGCAGGCACTCCCTAACTTTCCACGTATTCCATCAATCCGTTGAATATCAGTATTCACCGCTTCTGATTGGTGGATTTTTCGAAGTAAGAGTAAATCTCACTATACACTGTTATATATGAATTAATAATAACAATTAATGTTATTACATTATTGTGACTAATTTTTGACAATTACGTTCATTAATAATGATCAATATTTATATTTTCAAGATTATGTTTTTAAACATTTTAACTATTATGGCGTATACTTCGTATTTGTGACGTCATCGTATTACAATCAAATTTGAATTTATAGGAGGAAAATTAAAAAAAGAAAAAAAAAAAAACGAAATAAAATTATTGAGATATCAATGACGTAGGATTTATTTTTATTTAAACAAAACATTTAGGATGCATTGATAAAGGTGATATAATAATCGTTTCTTTTCTTTTCTTTTTTCTTTCTTTTTGTTTTTTTCTTTTTTTTTTTTGCTTTTACAGTGAGAACAAAAATTGGAATTTTCCTTACATAGTTATTTAAATACATTTGAAATATTTACAAAATAATTTCAAGTTAAACGTAATTACACTTAGAATGGGGTAGAGAGTATCTGAGAAAATTGTTTGAAATATAATATGATAATTTCTAATCAAAAGATAAATTTAAGTCAATTGTACTAAAATACGAAATATCATTAATCCTAAGCACAAAACATCAATATTATACGAATACTATGTACATCTTTTTATTTATATAGTACAGAGAGTTATTTTTTAATCATACCCGGCAAAAAATGATTTTTTTTTTTTTTTAATTTTTTTAATAATGCAAATACCAATTTTTATATATGTTTATCTTATATATATATATATTTATATATATTTATATATAATTATATAATTATATTATATATAATTATATTATAATATATATATATATATATATGAACTTTTATACATATACATCAAAATGTCTACATATGACTTTTTTCAAAATTATATATATATATATATATATATATATATATATATATATATATGCATATATATATATGTATAAAGTTATGCGAGGTAATATTTGATAGGAGATATTTGCATTATAATTGTTAAGTTAAAACATGCCCTATATATTTTCTTTTCTTTTCTCTTTTCTTTTTTTATGTTTGATAGTAAATATCAATGATATCTGGGTATCTGGTACGAATGAAAATTTGATCATAAAATTCAAATTTATATTTTGAAATTATATATATATATATATATATATATGTATATACATATATGTATATACATATACACATATATATATATATATCACTATTATAATACCTAAATTACATTTACTATACAATGGTGTTACAATATTACAACCTCCATACTCTTTATCCTTCTAAGAGAAGCTTGAACTATAAAAATTAGACGTTGCCATTAACAAATGTTAGAGCACGAGTCAAAACGAATGAATTAAAATAAATGTCTTTCATTGCGATATCTTTTTTGTATTTTGTTATTGTTGTTTCTGTTGTTGTGTTTTGATTTAATTAAAAAAAAGGTGATTTAAAAAAAAAAAAAAAGAAAAAAAGAAAAATACTTTTGTGTTTTACAAAATACTTATAACATAAATAATGCTTGCATATCATACAATACTTATGCATACGAGTAATTAAATTATAAAGAACACTTATAGTGCGTTATAAATAACATCTTGTTATGAATCTTATTGCTTAATGCTATTGTTTTTTTCATCTGTTTATATGTATATATGCATATATATATATATATATATATATATATATATATATATATAATATATTAAAGAAAAATTGAGTAGTATTTTATAAAATCAAGGCAGGCTTATATACACGTCTGGTTGCTTAAAATATGATGAAAGTTTCCTTACGTAATACAAAATAAATCAGACATTAATATATTATTATTATTATTATAAAAAAAAGAGGAAGAAAAAAGAAAAAAAAAAAAAAAAAAGAAAAAAAAAGGGAAAATTACATCTCACATGAGCTAATCTTTTTATATTTGTTTGCATTCATAGCATTACATGCATATAAGTTTACTTTTTTTTTTTATTTTATTATTTTTTTTTTTTTTTTTATTAATAATTTATCTTTCAGAATCTCAATTTTAATGTTCATCATAGTACATCTTCTCATTTAGGTTTGAATATTTATACGTGTGTGTGTATATATATATATGTGTGTATGTATATATATATATATATATTTGTTCTTTTGCATTTTGCATATCGTGTTATTTAAAATAAAAATAAAAAGGAAAGAAAAAAAAAAAAAAAAAGGAAAGGAAAATAAAATAAAATAAAATAATATAAAATGAAATAAAATAAAATAAAATGTGAAAATGAAAATGATCTTTCAAAATGTTAAATCCTTTAACATTATTAAGTAACGCTTTAAGGAATAATTTAATTGATGCTTAATGATCTGATGGAATGACTCATTCTACTATCTTCTATTTGAGTATGCTCAATCGAATGTAAAAAATATATAACATTGGGATAAATGAAACGAAGGAAAACGAAAAAGAGAAAAAATAAAAAAGAAAAAGAAAAGAAATGTAAAATTTGTTAATTGTTTTGAACGACGAATCTATTTTACTCAGAATTAATTTCTCATTAAAGTCAATCGATAAGACAATAATTATCTATTATCGAATTGACTTCTCTCCTCTCTCTCTCTCTCTCTCTCTCTCTCTCTCTCTCACTCTCACTCTCACATTATTTAAATTTAATACAAGCAAACATAACAGTTTTATGACTGAATTTTTCTATAAATAAATAAACGCATTGATACTTATTTTCACTCAAAGATTGGCCAATCACTTATCGTACTTTGTTGCGTTCTATTTTTCCTCTGCAACTTAATTGCACTCATTAAAGCATACCATAACATTTTGGCACGTTCCTTTCACGTAACTTCCGATTTAATCTTTTTCTCTTCGACTAACTTAACGTCGGTCACGTGCAAGTTGTGAATACTTTTAGCAGCAAATTTAATAACTGATTGTGTAGACACTTGCGTAGTATGTCTCAAGTCCAAACGTTTAAGCACTTTACACCTTGCAAGATGATCTAACGTTATCTCTGTAAGTAGCCTGCAATTAGCTAAATTCAATGATGCCAAATTTGTGACTGCTTGTGCCGGTGGTGTTGCCAATTGAGCTACACCAGCATCGGTAACTCTCCCACATGAAGATAAATCCAATGTTTCAATATAAGGCAAATGTTGAACGATATATCTTAGAGCTATGTCTGTGATGTCGCATCCTGCCAATGATAAATTTTTCAAATGTTTAAGTCTGGAAGTTTTGTCGATTAAACCTGGTCTTGAATCTGTCGGAGGACTGAGAACCTCTCTTAAACTGGAATCGTTCAATCCAGAGACATGACTCAAATCCAAAGTAACAAGTGGAGGACAGCTACAAGTTCTTAAAGCGCAAACTCCTGTCCATGTGCAACCTTGTAACGATAAAGTACGAAGTTGTGGTAATCTACCTAATAGCCAAGCAAGCTGTCGCTTTGTTACATTTGTCCAATCAAGAGAAAGACTCTCTGGTTGTCGTCTTGCAATACCGGTTAAATGTGAGGCAGTTAAATGAGAATGTGACATATCAAGTTTTCTCCATAAGCTTGGATCTATACTATACTTTGCCCATGTACGACAAACAAGGGCACAATTTGCCAAGTCTTTTGCATTCAAGAATCTAAAAACAGCTAAGATTGCTGTTTTGTCATAAGCTAACGATTGTCCATTAAAGTCTGACCCAGATCTTTGCACAGGGGGTAACGAAATGGGTCTAACTACCACATGAGGCCTCTTCAATGATTTACTACTTGAACCAGTTAATTGCACAGCTAATTGTGTACGCAAAGCAGTCCTTTGTTCACCTTCAGCTGGTTCCCTATCATTCCATGTCTGTAATTTTATTTAATTTCATTCATGCTTATCTTAACGGTTTCTTATAATTTAAATCTTTTAGTCTTCTAGTTCGCTTACTTCATTCGGATCAAGTCTTGATCGTTTACTTGGAGTTGTGGCTCTTTCAGAATCTGTTGTAGGTGTTGACGATGCTGCACTAGATGCTGAAAGTTTACGAGCACGTGCTTTTGGCTGTCGTGGTCTGTAATCTAAATTTCTACCACTTTCACAACATTGAGGACACTCCCAACTATTCGGTAGATCATCACTAACAGTTATTCTTTGTGGATCCAATCCTATACATTCTGGATGGACTATATCAAAACACACAGAACATTCAACTAATCTCGATGGTGCTGTCGGCGTTGGTTTACCTATATAAAAACAATTATTAAATATATTTCATCAGGTTAAAAATTCCTTGCTTTAAATTTTATCTCAGAAGTATAAATAATATAAATACCCATTAACGGAGCAGGTTGTTGACCCCAACCATCCAATTGGCATACTTTACAAGCTGCGGTAACTGGTAGCATGGGCCTAAGGCACTGTCTCATCAAACATGTTTGCTTGGCACGTCCGCTACCACCAAATTTGACCATATCTTGACAGTACATGCATTCTCCGCAATCTGTTCTTGTACATGCTTCGCACTTCTTGCATCTAGTACGTCTTCTTCTTGGAAATGCTCTTTCGGATTTCTCTTGAGAATGGTGCCTTTGTATTTTCACGAAAGTTTTCTTTGTTATTCTCATACGTTCCTGTTTGAAACGATGTTAAAAAAAAAAAAAAAAAAAAAAAGAAAAAGAAAAAAAAAGCAACAAAAAACAAACTATAAATTTAAATTGTCACAAGAAGTACCATCTAAAATTTATTATAATTTTTTTCATATTTACTCCTTCTGCTATAGTTAAAGCTGGCGGTGGTGGTAATACTGGATTACCAGTTACAGCTGCTTCTGGACTATCGTGTCTGTGTTGCTCGACTAAACATCTAACGTCATGAATCAGGGCAACGGGATCGTGTATTAATTCAGGCACATTCTTTTTAGTAGACGGCAATGAATGCAGGTACATGACGATAGCTTTTAAACCATGTAATTCGTAAGGTGTAAGATGGACATGTTGATGATGTTGGGGAACTAAATGTTGCCTTTGAGATTCTGATATATCTAAATGACTTCTACCCAGCAGAACGTGTACGTATCTTTCCAGAACGTACCTAGAAAATAATTTCAATATAAATGAAAACTAAATAACGCTACGTCAAAGATATTTTTATTTTTATTACAATATACGTACCATAACATTTCTGTAAAAAATGGATAGCGAAATTTCTGAGGCACTTTTGTGTGTTCCTCAACTTGGGCAACTTTCAACTGTTTTTCAATACCAAAACTATGGAGAAAGTTACCACCAAATACTAAAGAATCTTGAGGCGTATAAACTGCATGTATCCATCCAGTTGGTATAAACAAAGTCATTCCTGCGGTTAGAGTTATTCTACCACATCTATCAACCATATCACCAAAAAATACATCCGATTGTTTTCCGCTTAGTACCCATTCTTGATAAAGAGACAAATTCTTTTCCGTAGGTGGTATCAACCAAAAGATTTTTCCACCTCGTAGTATATGATACCATACGCTGGTACCACCAAAATCAACGTGAAAATCTGTATAGCATCCTTTCACTGACATTAAACAATATTTCTGTACTTTAGGATACATCATATCTTCCAAAAGATTTGTAGATTCTACTTGAGCCTCTTTCAAATGTCTTGGCCATACGACATCAACCCAATCAACTTGACGAACCAAGCTCGGTGATTGTACATAATTTTCCAATTTAGTGTGACTAAATTCCAATGATATAACATTCAATAAACGTTCCTTGTTCTGATCTTCGTAATATTTCTGCCACTCTTTCATCGTCATATCCTCATTTTTCTGCGTATTGACGTCCATGACATCTAATACCCTTTTAGAACCTAACGTATGAATATTAATTTTTTTTTATTTTTATACCTATCATCGTATATGTTATAAAAATATATATAAGATAATAACATACCAACGCAAGTTCTAACATCATTCACTGTAAAGTTAGAACTAGGTACTCTCAATCCTAATCCAGATTTATCTCTAAATAACAACGGTATTCCTAGACCGTGTTTTTGTAGATAAGCAAGATTCAGTTCGGATCCGTTCATTTCACGGAACAATCCAGTAAAATGACTGAGATCATATCTCTCGCACTCAATTTTTTCATCGAGCTGAAATGTTCTACGTCCTTCAATTTCTTCATCGCCAATAGCCCAATCATCCGTATACAATTTTCTTGTTCTCTCTCTCTGTAGATGTATATATATATATATATGTATCAATATATGTATGTATGTATATATATATATACACATATATATATGTATATGGTATATATAAAAGCAAAAAAAAAATAAAATAAAAAAAAAGACAATGAAATTTTTGATTTCTTATATATATTTCTTTTCTTCCTCTTCACACATATAAACAACAAAGCAAATAACCTAACCTGTACGCTATTAATCACTACTTTGTAAATTATTGTAATTTTCTTTTTTATTTGATTGTTACTTTGTAAAAATGTTTGTTTACCAATTGACGCCTTTTTGGCAGCGAAGTAGAGTCATCGGCCATTGTGGACATGCTGTCAGAAACGTATCATCGAAAACTCATCGAATACTTGAAGTTCTTTACTTCACAAATATCGATACGATTCTTACGTCGATATATAAATCAGTTCTTCTTCATTATTTACATGTCACAGACGAGTAATCGAAATTACAACGAACTTTTCATAGATATTACTTGCCCAACACCATTCTCTCGCCATTTTCCTGCCGGGCAGTGTTACCAAAACAAATTCTCGAGTCAACCAAAGTCGCAATGTTTCTTCGAAATCTCACGTAGGCCACTTATTAGTTATATATAGTACTACACGTCGATATCGTTTATTAACCTCAAAATAATTCTCTATAAATTATGAAGAATTTTCTTAACCTTAAATATATCTTTCTTGCTTTCTTCTAACATCATATAATCAAATAACAAAAATATTTAATATAAACGTGTACTGGATTAAATACTTTTTTTTCTTCTTTTCTTTCTATTCTGTTTCTTTTTTTTCTCTTTTTTTTTTTTTTTTTCTTTCTTTCTTTTTCTTTTTCGCTAAGATTTAATTCAGTTCGAATACGATCTTGGACATAGGGATATTTTAATTTTTGTCACTAGTTTTATGTTGGGTGGTTTAACAGAAATGGAGATTTGGTGGATTAAAAGTATAAACGTGTACTTTACGCTCAATTGAAATCTGTTTTGACAGCGTCAATATTGCTTTATATTATTGATGACGTTGCAAGTTGAATGTTGACAGATATTATTTTATTTATAATATTGAGATAATATATTGTGATTATAATGTTGAGTTTAAGGGATAAACAAATAAATGCTTTGAAGCAAATGTTAAATTTAAATCAACCTGAACAAAAACACGATGAGTCGATACCTGCATGGAAAATATTAATTTACGATAGACTTGGTCAGGATATTATTTCACCATTGATATCTGTTAAAGAACTGAGAGAATTAGGTATTACTCTTCATATGCAATTGCATTCGGATAGAGATTCTATTCCTGAAGTACCGGCAATATATTTCTGTGCGCCTACGGATGAAAATTTGGGAAGAATCGGACAAGATTTACAGAATGGACTGTACGACATGTATTATTTAAATTTCATATCGCCTATATCACGACAGAAAATGGAAGATTTAGCATCGGCTGCCTTGTTAGGCGGAGTTGTCTCTAATATTCATAAAGTATATGATCAATATTTGAATTTTATTACTTTGGAAGATGATCTGTTCATATTAAGACATCAAAACAGCGAAGTTATATCGTATCATGCTATCAATAGAGGAGAAGTGAAGGATAGTGAAATAGAATCTGTTATGGAAATTATAGTTGATTGTCTCTTTTCTGTCTTTGTTACAATGGGAACAGTCCCTATTATTCGTTGTCCTAGAGGAAACGCTGCTGAAATGGTCGCGAAAATGATCGACAAGAAGATAAGAGAAAACGTCTGGGACGCAAGAAATAATCTTTTTGAAGGAGAAACATCAGGTCATTACAGTTTTCAAAGACCATTACTTATTGTGCTTGACAGAAACATAGATATGGCTACTCCGTTACATCATACATGGACTTATCAAGCATTGGCTCATGATGTATTAGAAATGGCACTGAATAGATTAGTTGTAGAAGAGAATATTGGAAGGTCTCCTGTAGGCGGGACTCGTTCGAAAACCAAAGCTTATGAATTGGATAGCAGAGATCGTTTCTGGTGTCATCATAAAGGTAGTCCATTTCCAAGAGTAGCAGAAGCTATTCAAGAAGAATTAGAACAATATAGAACTTACGAGGAGGATGTTAAAAAATTAAAATCTTCTATGGGTATAGACAGTGAAAGTGAAGTCGCCCTATCTATGGTTTCTACCAATACTGCTAAACTAACAAGCGCAGTAAATTCATTACCACAACTTTTAGAAATGAAACGTTTGATAGATATGCATACGTCTATAGCTACAGGTATTTTGAATTATATTAAATCCAGACGTCTCGATACATATTTTGAATTAGAAGAGAAAATCATGAGTAAACAAACATTAGATAGAAGCGTGTTTGATACTATAAGCGAACCAGATTGTGGCACTCCTGAAGACAAACTCCGACTTGCTATTATATATTACATTTGTACAAATATGTCAGATGCGGATTATAACAAATTGGAAGCTACTTTACAATCTGCCGGATGCGATTTGAATCCTTTGATATATATCAAAAGACTAAGAAGTTATACTAGAATAGCGGAAATTCAAAGCAGTTACGAAGGTGGTGGAACTAAAACCGTCAGTATGTTTTCAAAACTCATGAATCAAGGATCTTCCTTTGTCATGGAAGGAGTGAAAAATTTGGTCGTTAAAAAGCACAATTTACCTGTGACAAAAATAGTTGACGAACTTATTGAATCAAGGATATCGTCTCAAACAGAAGAATATTGTTATTTAGATCCAAAGCAATTGAAATATTCTGAGCAAATGCCTAAAAATCGACCAACATTCCAAGAGGTTATAGTTTTTATCGTCGGTGGTGGAAATTATATCGAATATCAAAATTTAATTGATTATGTCAAGCAAAAAAGTGGTACAGGTGTTAATAAAAGAATCGTATACGGCTCGACGTCTTTTATAAACGGTAAACAACTTCTCAAACAGTTGTCGCTGTTAGGACAGGAAGGACACTCGTGAAAATTGTCAAACATGAAAATAGTATATAAAGAAAGAAAATAAATAAATAAATAAATAAGTATAAGAAAAATTTATTTATCGTAATCTACAATATTAATGTATACAGCTTGTTAATATTTTATTGGTAGCTATTCCTATGAATATCTTGGAGAAAAATAAAAAAAGTTCATTACTTTCTATATATTTTCTCTCTCTTTCTCTCTCTCTCTCTCTCTCACGTAATTTAGGCTATACATTTCTTTCAACGTTCTCCATGTTTTTTGTCGCCATATTGTAAATTAACCTTCAAATCGGATAACTTGGTAATCAAATATGTTTGATCGATAATACAGTAACCTTCATTGAAAACGGATGAAAATCTTCTTTTATGAAAGTACGGAATATACGAGTAAAATTATAATTATAATCAAGAAAAAAAATGTCAGCGCAACGAAAAAAAAATTTGGATTTCGTCGAACGAGCAGACATCCCGAGAAATTTTCTCGAAGGTATTAAAGAATTGTATTTATCCAAACAAGAGGAACAACATGTCAAGTAAATAGAAAAATGTTATTGTCGATAAAGTAGATAACTGTGATTTGAAATTTATTGTAATCTTTTAAATTACCCGCTTTAATAGAAAATATCCGCAATGGGACGTTCCGAGGATTTGTCCGGCATTCGAATTAGTAAAGGCATTTCGTGATTTAAATATTTCTGAAAATAAATTACGTGAAAAATGGATCGAAGAAAAAGAGGAAAGAAAGGAAATGGATGCACAATGGAAAGAATTACGAGAACAGGAATTAATTTTTCGTGATTCATTCATAAAATATAATGATTTTATTAAAGAAAATAAAGAAAAACGAAAACGAACGGAACAAAAAATTCTCGAAGAGCGGGAAAGACAAACGAAATATCAGGAAGATGTAAACGATGAAAAGAAAAATTATTAATTTTTTTTTTTTATTCTTCTTATTATCATTATTAATTCGTAAATAAATATAATTAACATAAACGTTCGTTTAGATAAACAATTTAGAAGAAAGGTTGAGTTATATGAAAGGTATTCGCGAGAAGATGCAAAAATATGTAGGAATATATAAAAAGTATCAAGATTATCTCGAAAGAGTTATCAACGAGACAAGACATTTCCGATCGATAACAGAAATTTTTGAACGTTATGAAAATTTGATCGAAGTTAAGGAATCACTCTCCAAGCAGCAGGAAAAGAATATAGAATTGTTGGAGGAAAGCGAAGCAGAGATAGTATATTATATTGATTTTTTTTTCTTTAGTTGCTTGTTCACTTTTAATTATTCTAACAATTTCATTAGATATTTCATTCTTTTTGATAATATTCATTTTTTTTGTAGTATCGCATGACAGAAGCCAAGTCGCAGACGTTAATAAGATTAAACAACAAATTGTCAATGCTTCAAGTAAAATATGAAAAAGCAAAGGTGGAAGTTATGAAATGGGAATTATTGGTCTCTAAAATAAAGGATGCAGCTATTCGGAAATATTTAGAGCTAGCTAGAGTTAAAATCTGTAGTAAAAATATCTATCATCAGATATGTAAAAGAAAAGAAGTAGCTCCTACTGTACCAGACGATGATATCGAACATCAATTGCTTGAAATCAAACGTACTATCCTGGAGTTAAGACATATTATACATGTAATTAAAAAAGAAGTGAAAACAAATTAAGATCTAGAACTTATCTAGAAAGAAATAAACGGCAGACATCACAGACTATATAAATTTTATTTATACGAAACAAATTCTATACGGTATTATTTTATTGATAACGCTTTTGCATGATTTTTCTAGCAGCCGGTAGATAACAACCAGATACATTGTGAAGTAAGTCGGTATAATCACTTTCAAGACGTATTTTCAATTTCTCTATTGCTTCTTCTCGAGAGAGCGGAATTTCTAAACCTTCTGTCATCACTTGCATTTCTTCTTTCTCGACACAGCTGAATATATTTGAATATAGTGTTATTTTTGTTTGTTTCTTTTTTTTTTTCAAATAGAAAATGAAGAATATAGAAAAGTCGTAGGAGAAGTGTAGAAAGAAGATGATTAACTCTCTATAATCTTAACTTGGAAAATTGATTGTTTGATCTAACAAGTTAGATAATTCTTACGTAGATTAGATTATCGAGAGTTAAAGGAAAGGATAATTATAAAGGACTCACAGTGCACAGGGTTGAGTAGGAGCGATTTGTGTGAGAGAAGGAATTTTCAATTTTGGTTTTCTATCCTCGTTTAATCTTAATGTTGATACCATAGTAGCTTTGTCGACCCAATGAACTTTATGCATCATTTCCGTGATATGTTTTTCGATAATATTAAGATATAACATAACGTTGCTCATGGTTACGTGAGTATTGTCACCGAGTAATCGTAGAATAGATGAATTATCACATCTAATAATTTTGAAAAGAGCCTCTATACCTTTCAACATTTTGTCTAAGTCCTCGTCGCACTAAAAAGAAAAAGTAATAATACAGAGATAACAATCAGAGGTTGAGAGTAATAATAGCAATCAAATTTTACAGTATTAAGTTCTTCTTCAGCCTCATCGGCAAGTTTAGTCTGTTCTTCCAATTGTTCTGCAATATTTTTTAACGTTTCCACTTGCTGTTTCTCTCTAAACTCATGCAATGCTCTTGCTTCATCGATGGCAACCGTCAATTCGCTCATTCTTGTTTGAAGACTCTCCATTTCGTCGTTAAGTTCATTGACATAAGTGAAGAGTGCAAAATTTTCTTCTTCTTGTTTAATAAAGTGAGTTACAATTTTATCGATATTACTCTCACCTATAAATAACGTTGAAATTAATAAAAAAAAAAACTAAGAAACTAGAAAATTATTAGAAAATTAATAAAATAATTAGAAAGTTATGAAAATTAAATATATTACCTGTAAATTCTTTGATCGTATTAAGAATATGAGTATAAGTAGCTATCTTATCTTGTTGCTCTTGTTTTTTAGCAGCTCTCTCAGCTTCCTGTTTGATTTGCAAGTCTATAGTTTTTCGATATTGACCTTTAATACCAAGAAATTCTTGTAATTTCAATTCATTGTCCAAAGTTCGCTGAAGTTCGCACATTTCTGTTTTATGAGCATCAAAATCTCTCATTGCTCTATAATGAAATTTTAAATAATTGTTAAACGTTCTATATCTTAAATTGATATAAAAAAAAAAATACCTTTCACGAAGAGCTTGAGTCTTGTCTATTTCTTCGTCCCTTTGATTAAAAGTCAAAGTGGCCTGTTCTATCAAATCATTAATAATTTGTTTTCCAGCATTCAATTGACCAATAAGTTTGTTCCAAAGTGTTGTAAATCGTGTTCTCTCTTTCAACAATGACTCGATCTCTTCACGAAGCTTAACATTTTCTGATACAACCGTATTAAATTTCTTCGTAGCTACTTCCAATCGATTTTCTAACATAAAGACGAATTTATTTCGCTTGATATGGTTCTCCTTAGCTTGTACATCGGTTGGAATCTTCCTTCTTAATATCGTAACTTCTTTCGTTATCTATATACATATACATATATATATATATACATATATAAAATTTTATTAGGATCAATTAAGTTATTATAAAATAATAAATATAACAGAAAAAAGAAAGAAATATGAATATATCGGCAATACCAGTGACCTGTCCAATTTGCCTCTTAAGTTCACTAATCTGATCTTTTTCAGATTTGATGGAATCAATAAATTTGGAACGTTGATCGAACAATTCTTTTAACTTAACATCATCCACTTCGTCTTTTTTAATAAATCTCTTCGATTTAGCCGATCTAATAGCAAGCAATAACTCAGCTTTCTCATACTCCAATCGAGCAATCATAATCTGTTGATTACGAAGTCGAAGACCGCCTTCCTCGGTACATTTCATACGATCGTTTTCCATTATTCTATATTGTCTCTTCAATCTTGTCAATTCAACTTCTGACATCATCTCCATCTCCGTCACATTCTGCGTCGCACTGGCTTTTAAAAATTGCATTTTTGTAATATTTCAATATCTTTTCTTCTTTTAATTTTTTATTTTATTTCTCTCTCCCTCCCTCTCTCTCTCTCTCTCTTTTTTGTTCTGTATATTAATTAAAAAGTTTGCTCGAGACTTTCTATTGTAATCTTCCTGAAAATTATATTGAAATGTATTTGATAACTATGCTTTTTTCTTCTTTTTCTTTTTAAACTTTTGGTAATGTCTATCAGCGACATTTGAGAAAGACATCTGCTGTCTATTACAGAGTTTCGACAGCTGTTGTATATATACCTATGTGTCCATCCTTTTTGTTGATTTTCTCGGTTGCCAGGCACACCATTCGTTTCAGGTATGTATCGGCTCGAAATCTCTAAAGAAAGAAAGAGACAGACAAACATAGAGAGAAAGAGAGGGTGAGAGTGATAGAGAAAAAGAAAGAAAGAGAAAGAAAAAAAGAGAGAAAAGATCGACGAAACTTCTCTGTTATATGTTACATTCATCTATAGAGACAGAGGATCTATTTGCTAAGGTTTTGCTCAATGTTATATAAAATATGGCTGTGAGTTCAGGATAATTATGTTTTTAGACTCCAGTTGGACACGGACGATGAAGAAGGTCTGAAGTTTGCGTCATTTAATATTGCCGTAAGCGTGAACTCGTAATTATTATTATTATTTTCTTTTCTTTTTGTCTTGTTCTTTTTTTTTTTTTTTTCCTTTTCTTAGAGAGATGATTCGATTACGAAATCAAGTGAGTTTTATTCGGGTTTAGTTAATGGTGCTAAAAAAAGGGCAATCGTACAATGTATATGTATATATATATATATATATATTTTTTTTTTTTTCTAATACGATAATAATAAATTATAAAAAAAGTTGTTATCAAAAATAATTAAAAAATTAATTACATTTTGTTTGGAAAAAAAGAAAATGATACAAAATAAAAAAACAAAGAAGAAAAATGTCTATTTTATCCGAAAATAATTTTATTTCTAGTACTATACTAATATTATAAAAAAAAAAAAAAATAGCTAATGTAATGTGATCCATGTATGTGTGTGTGTAAAAGTGAAAGTAAGAAAAAAAATGTTAAAATTACAATGAGAATTTTATTCTATTACAGATAGAAAATATCGAGATAAGTATATTTAAAATTGAAGAATGTGAGCGCACATGGGTCCCTACTGAATATGATCCATAATGATTTCGGTGCGATCGACTCAGGTGGCTGCTCGGCCAGGTGTCGGGCGTAGTGGGGGTAGGAGTAGTGGTGGGGGAAGAGAGTTACATTAGATCGTTGGAGTCAGTCGCGCGTGCGATTAGTTCGCCGACGGTGGGGAAGGTCGGTGGGTCGATCGGTAATATAACAATGAAACCTTTGGCAAGCGTTTACGCGTTAGAATAAATCGATTATGCTGTATAACGTTTAACTATGATCTTTATAAAGAATATTCCTCAATATACAATTATAGGGTTATGGAATGTATAATACGCATACGTATATATTCTATATGAATTTCTTAACCACGCATTATCCTTAATAAAATTTTACTTTAAATAGATTATAAGTTTAAACGAAATATTTCATTTCGTAAAAATAATTTTCAAACGCAATTTCATTTATTTAGATAACATTTTCGTTTATCGACGACGTTTTATTTATTTCCAATAATTTTCAAACGCAATTTCATATCCTTAAATTTCGATTTTAGACTCGATTTTATTTATTTTGATACAGGTTCTCAAACTCCACTTCATTTATTTCAATTCATTTTTTACACATGATTTTTAGACGTATTTATTTGAATATCGCTTTAAGGCGAAATTTTAATTATTTTCACAGAAGAGAAGAAAGAAAAAGAGGTTAATTTTTTCGATCTTACTTTTAATTATTATTATTACTACTACTACTATTATTATTATTATTATTATAAAAAAAAAAGAATAGACGAATCTAACCTATCGGTTTAAAAAAATACGTACACACATAAGTACTTACATACATATGTATTTGCACCCGCAATGCGCGTTAAACTCCATCCCCTCTCCACTCGTATATTAATCTGTAGGTTAAGAGCCGACGAGTTGGTCGGATCGTTCGAATTCGGTCGAATTCGTGTATCTTCGGGTCACCTCGTGTGCGGGAGTACGAGAGCCAACGGACGCCGACGGAACTCGCGAGAAGACTTCAGTACGCTTCGAGCGCTGCTACGGGATAGACGTGTCGATGGATTTTTCTCTCTCTCAAAAAAGAAAAAAAGAAAAATAAAAGAACTACGATTCCGTAATATTTATTTTCCGTTCAACGTGCACGCGGTGAGTCATTACCTGGCGTAACGTACGTGGATAGTAAACAAGAGTCAGGTTCTATCGTAGTGAAGTGTATATGTGTGTGTGTGTATACGTGCCTTTGAAAAATGTTTCACTCTTCATTATTTTTCAATATTTCTACGAAAGGACTTGTGTTAAACTCAAACGTTATTTTATCGTAATTTCAACAAAAAAGAAAAAAGAAATATAGACACATATATATATATATATATATATACGCGTGATAAATCAAATCACTTTTCACCGAATGCTCGTAATAAATAAACAAAATCGTTAGAAACGATGAAAATAAAAAAGAAAAACAGCTTCGGAAGATAGATCGATCTTAAAAAAAAAAAAAAAAAAAAATGTTGCTTGGAATTGAATCTTTTTCCATTTTATTTTCCCTCTCTCTCTTTCTCTCTCTCTCTCTCTCTCTCTCTCTCTCTCTCTCTCGGCTAATCTTATCAATTTAACAACGATATTAATTTATTGAGAGAGAGAGATAGAAACTTCGTAGAGAAATTTTGTAAGAAAAACAAAACAGAAAAAACAAAAAAAAAAAAAAAAAGAAAGAAAGAAAGAAGAAGAAGCAAGATCGAAAAAACAAAAGAAAAAAAAAAGAAATTCGAGGATGCTGCCAAAGAAGAAGGAGTTTCAACAACAGCAACAACAACAGGTAGAGCCTTATGCTCTCGAAGACATGATATCGGATTTACAAGCTAGAAGAAGAAGTTCCCTCGATCATGAAGAGACCCTACAAGATCCAAGCGAACTTCTGAGGCAACGTGAAAGGGATCTTGTTCTTGCTGCTGAACTTGGCAAGGCCTTGCTCGAAAGGAATCAAGAATTAACCAGGCAAAGCGAGTTATTGGCCGACGAATATGCCGCGAAACTGGAGGTGAGTCGGATTGTAAGTTTCAATTTTGCACCATTGCGATTTGTTTGTTTGTTTCTTTTTTTTTTTTCCTTTTTTTAATTTTATTTCATTCGTTAGATTCAATGGAACATTTTTATATCGTATCAGATCGATAGCGAGCTGGTTGGGTTCGTTTTGTTTTGTTTCTTCTTCTTTTTTTTTTTTTTTTTTTTAATTTTAATTTTAATTTTAATTTTTCTATTACATTCGTAGCGTTCGATCGAATATTTTTGTATTACGATTAGATCGAATTGTGATATTTCTACGAGCTTCTGGTTTGTTCGTTCTTTTCTTCATTTTCGTCAGTACCTTCTTTCTTCTTATTTTTGTATACCGAGTATCGATAGAATTATTAATCATTATTAATTTGATAATTATCTAGTATCGAATCTGTTTTCCTTTCTTTTTTTTTTATTTTTATTTTTAACAGAATCGTTTTTTTTTTTTTTTTTTTTAAAGATATTTTCATGGATCTTCGTAGACCCTTGTGGGATATTATAACAAATGAAAATTTATATGCGACGTTTCGAATTCGTCGTAATAAGTTCGTCGATTTTATTACTAAGTTGAAAAAAGCAAAACATTAACGTTGATCTCATATATGTATATATATATATATATAAAAACATCATAGACTTCGTATTTTGTAATCTTTTATTTATTTATTTCTTTTTGTAATTTTCCTCGTCGGTTTCCTCGAATCGTATGGACATTATTTCTTAGAAATATTTTGTTTATTATCGTTTATAATAAAAGCGAGCTATTGGAAGTGTTTTCAATTTGAAATGAGTCATATCTACACCTTGTTTCGATATACAAAAGATACTAGTATCATATATATATATTCGTAGACATGTATTATAAATATATTATATAGTAAATATATATTATATGTTATACGAACACTCATACATATATATATATATATATATATATATACATGCTTATGTACGTATGTACGTATATAATACGTATATAAATCGATCACAAAAAATTTCTTTTTTCTTTCTAATTAATTTCTAACGTTTTCATTTTCTTACGACGAAGTTGAGTGAAGGAAGAATGAAAGAAAAGAAATAAGTAGAAAAAAAATAGAAATATATATATATATATATTTCTCTGTTTGTCTGTCTGGCTCTGTGTGTGTGTGTGTGTGTGTGTGTGTGTGTGTGTGTGTGTGTGTGTGTGTGTGTGTGTGTGTGTGTGTGTACATATATAAAATATACATATAGAGAAACGTGCGAATTTTCGTAATTACGGTTTTACGAAGCTTAGAAACGTTATCTATCACGTTGCAAGTAATCGCAATTGCAATCGCATAAAACAGTAGTGAGAACTACATTTAAACGTTCTCTCCAACTTACGCTCGCGTACATATATATCTATATATATATACGTATACGTATATAAATGTGAAGAAAAGGGGTGAAGAGGAGAAAAAAAATATACATTACGAAACTTGAAAAAGGCGGAAGAAGTCTCGCTTGGCCGACTGAACTACAACAATGTACAATACATATACTACTTTAATACTATAATATATATATATATATATATATATATAATATTGAATTTGTTAGATAAATAATGTAGGAATTCGTCGGAGATCTAAATAAATAATAGTAGAAATTGTTCTTTTTCTTTTTATTGTAAATTAGGCCAATCTAATAGTATTATTACATATTACTGGAATATAAATGTGAAGATATATATATAATATAATATAATAATAATATAATGTAATATACAATAATATAATATTATATATATATATATATAATATTGAGTTGAGAGTTAACAAAAAATTTCTCAAATTTTTATTATTTTATAATGAAATAAATAATATATTTTATTAAGTTATTATATATATTAAAGCATATATATATATATTTTAATGTTAATAAAATAATTTTTCTTATTAACATTAATATTTGTATATTTATAATTTATATATAATATCATATTTTTAAATATATATTAAATTTACACACACACAGATACAACTAGCGTTGACTAATAATTCTTGCGTTATAATTGTCATTCAAAGAAAAAAATAATTTAAAAAAAAAATAAATTAATTAATTAATAAAAAGAGAAAAGAATGAATGAAAAATAAATTAAACGAATTAAATGTAAAGAAAACAAAATAATATACGTATATGTATGCATATATATTAGCTTAACGTTGACGGTACTTAATGAAAAAGAGAGAGAGAGAGAGAGAGAAAAAAAAATTACTCTTCAAGTGCATCTAATTTCCAATGCAATGAAAATCTCTCGGTTGGTTGCATTCGTCGTGAAATGTGTATTCGAAATGTCTCGTTTCGTATCTCGTAGAATCGGTTGCTCCGATTTCAGCGAAATCTCGCGATGGAGAAACGCGTACGTAAATCTATCCTACTCACTGATTTCGAACTTTCGTTTTCTTTTTTCTTTTTTCTCTTCTCCTTATTTTATTTTATTTTTTTTTTCCTTTCGTTTCCTCTTCCACTTATTTTTACACGTACATAACGTATATACTTAGATACATACATACGTACATACATACTTACATAAATATAAAATACATAGAGGGAGTTTAAAGTATAGTTTCATTATTCGAAAAAAAAAAAAAAAGAAAGAAAGAAAGAAAGAAAGCCCTAAAAGCTCTCGAAAAAATAACTAATTATTTTAATCACCTAAAAATTTCTATTTTAGCGATCATTTAGAAATTTTGTAATCCTATTGATTAAATACATTTGTTCATCCCCAGAGATTTTCTCTCCGTATAAACAATTGCATAATTAAATACAATCTAGTTCTTATCTAGGGACTTTTTTTCCACGTCTTGCGTAAAAACAAAAGAAAAATTGATGGCAAAAAAAAAGACAATCGTACGAAATGTATAACACGATCTTAGTTTCTATTTCCTTTTTTACTTTTTTTTTTTTTTTTTTTTTTGGAGATAATTCCAAGTTAAAAATTTGAAAAGTTGTATATATATATAATATATAATATATAATATATAATATACATTGAAAGGTGGGAGGAGGCCAATAGCAATAAACAGAAAGCCACGAAAGCGTGGAAACAAGGTACTTAAGTAACGCAACATCAAAGACAATGCCCGGTACCACGCTCTGCCTGCTTACTTGCCTGTTTATCTGTCAGCCAACTCGATCTGTCTGTCTATCCATTTGCCTACCTACCTACCTACCTACCTACCTACCTACCTACCTACCTACCTATGTACCTGCTACGATTGTTCCTTCGTCCATTTTCCGCGTTTTGCCTGTTACCTTAATTTTTGACCTACGTGAAAGTAAATCATCTTACATGTAAGACTTAGATGTAATACATCTCAACCATGATGACTCTTTTACATTGTCTTGTAAAAGTACAATCACGTGACCCTAGGTACACGTAACAGGGATATAATTTTTTATACATTTCTTTTCGACGATAATTATTACGAACAACAATATAACGAGAAATTTCCGTATAATCACATTTTACTTTTACAAATTTTTCGAGAGAATACTTCGATCAATTGATCGATTGATTTTGTTTTGTCTTTTTTTCTTTTTTTTTTTTTTTTTTTAGAATAATTTTTGAGGTTAATTTGTCTCCATTAGATTCATTACCCCCACCCTTCGTCCTTTACTCCCCCCACCAAATGGCGTCTTAGCCTTATATGCGGCCCTGCTTTCAAGTATCTACGTTGTAACTCTTTACTATCTACTATAACGTAATCTCGATTAAGAAAAGTATCTCTCTCTCTCTCTCTCTCTCTCTCTTTTTATTCATCCCCTCCACCACCGCTCACCTTACGATTGTCATTACGATTAAGAAAGAGGTGACGTTAACTGCATACAATGTTAAAAACCAACACACAACGATATTTCGTGATATGCAACGTTGAATTCAGGAAGCACACTCGTACTTTCTCTGAAATGGAACCGTACCTACCGGGGTCTTCCGTCTTCCGGATGCAATTATTTCTCTTAATAGTCGAATCCATCTTTTAAAGTGTTATTGTTTAGACTGTTTTATTCTCATCCTATAACGGGTAACGGGCGTTAAACGCTCCCTGATTTTATGTCATCGCGATAAATGTTCCATTTCTTTTTTCTTTTCTTTTTTTTTTTATTTCTTCTCTCTCTTTTTTTTCTTTTTTTTTCTTTTTTTTCAGGATATATAGCAAGCCCGTGAGAGGTTTAAATCATTCGAACCATAGAAATTAACGATTTCTACGATTCGTTAGATTGATTTATTCCGTTCAACTTTTCTCGATTGTTTATTTTCATTAAATTACTTATTACGTATGAATATTGTAAGAGATAATTGATTTTATCTTGATAATAGATAATGTCGGATAATACGTGTGTGTATGTAGATATACAAGGTCAGTTGAAAGCTTCTAGGTGGATTAAAAATTCTGAGGCTTGTGATTTTATGATGTAAGAAAAATAGAAAATGTAAATTTATCTGAAAATTTCTTGATAAAAAGATTGATTAATTAATTAATTAATTAACTAATTTTAAAATCGCCTAAGTACTTTCGACCCACCTTGTATATGTATTATTTCGGTGACTCGTATAACTCGAAAGTGAAATTAAAAAAAAAAGATTTTATACAAATTATTAAGCAAATGATCGTCTGTTTTAATTCATTCTAAATCTAATCGTTCTAATCGTTCTAATTATTTTGTTAAATTGATAAATAAAAATCATAACTTTGTTATCCTATATTCAAACATTTACGATCGATCGGATTCATTATCATCATTTCTAATCTATGCTAATTTTAATCATTCTAATCGTTCTAATCATTTTGTTGATAAATAAAAATCATGAACTTGTTAATCTTTATTCAAACATACGCCATCGATCGGATTCATTATCATCATTCCTACTATATGCTAATTTTAATCATTTTAATCCTTCTAATTATTCTAATCATTATGATCATTATTGTGATCCATTAGTTGATAAACAAAAATCAAACTTATTATTCTACTTGAAATATTCACGATCGATCGAACTCATTGTCATAAGTTTTATTTCACGTTAATTCTAATCATTCTAATCATTCTAATAATTTAGTTGATAAATAAATAAAAATCATAAAATACAAAATCAAACATAAAAGTCACAAAATAATTATTCTAATTTACGAATTAACGATTGATTTTCACACGATGATAATTTTAATAATTTTAATAGTTCTAATCATTTCGTTGATAAATGTAAATCGTCCAAATTATTATTCTAATTTAGAAATTTATTATCGATTGAATTTCTTGAATATAAGTTTGGAACATTCTCCTTACGTTTTCTGTTCGAGCATGATCGATCGACATGCTATGATTCGACATACTATTTAAATAAACGTATGCACAGTGTATCGTGTATACATATGTATTCATACATACATACATACATACATACATACATACATATATATATATATTCATATACATACGTAGATGTAGTATGTATTCATGAGTTGCGTGCATCGAATAAGTTTGAAAGTAATACTGGTACACTTCCGATTAATTTATGGGGTCCCCTATGTTTCCGGACAGTTTAATTGGATTTGTTGTATATATGTGAGTATGTGTGTGTGTATGTTTTTTTTTCTCTTTTTTTTTTTTCTATACACGCACGTGTTTATCGATCCATGAGTAATAAATGTTTACTTATGTAATCGAATGGAAAGCATTTCGCTAGATCATAGATCGATCGATCGATCGATCGTTCGAACCATCTAATCTTTTTTAAGATACAATATTTTAATTCTTTTCTTTCTTTATCTTCTCGTCTTTGTTATTATTAATTCTTTTATTAAACTGTGATAATATTAAATTAAAAAAAATACGAATCGTTAATTTGTACAAATTCAATGTGTAAAAATCTCAATAAGATCTATATATGTATCCTGATCGTTGAGTCGATCGATTTAGAATATTTCTTTTTTCTTTTCATCTTTTCATTTATGTTAATTATTTAAATCGTTCATCGTTACATCGTTCCGAGTAATTGTGAAAAGTCGTTCATTAGATCGGATAAATTTACTTAGTTTTAATATTGATCGATCGTATTTTACTTTGATGATGCATTTTTTCTTTCTTTCTTTTTTTTTTTTTTTTCTTTTTTTATTACATAGTTATCGGTAAGCTTGTGATAAAAATTAGGTCGACTTAGGCTAGCTAACGAGGATAATACGCAAGAACGAAGCCGTTAGTTTGGCGTCTTTCCTCTTGTCTTGTATAATTGCACATCTTTCTGAGTCCTCTTTGTGTCGGCTATTAAAACAGAAAGAGCGTGTATGTGAAAGAAAGAGAGAAAGAGAGAGAGAGAGAGAGAGAGAGAGAGAGAGAGACTACTGTATAAACATAGAGAATTCTACAAGATTCATCTATATCTCATATATATGTATGAAGTGTAAATATCTACATATGTATGTATGTCAACATGTATACATATGTGTATATATATATATATATACAATTTTCTTGAGAAATTGATAAAAAAGATATTTTAATTATTAATCATAGTATAATATATACTCTCAAGCCATCGAGAAGACAAAAGTATTGTTTCGTTTTCTTAAATCAATTATTTTTACGTCGAGACCTTGTTATACGCTAATTTTTTCTTTTTTTTTTTTTTTTTTTTTTTTTCATATTATAAAACTGCAAGATTAGTTCGTCCAATAGCAAGCCTAATCGCGTGTTTAAACCATCTCGAAAAGGAGTAATTGATTTTTGATATCACCTAAGAACTTCTGGTCCGTATAAAAATTTCTTTATCTTACATTTTGATCTTAACTAAAGATTTTTAATCTTTTTTCAGGGATTTTGAGGCAATGTTTAGAGACTTTTAGATCTCTATAGGGATTGTTAGTCCTGTCTAGGATTAAAATGATCCATTTTGTAAATTTTTTTCTTTTTTTTTTTTTTTTTTTTTTTTTAATTATTTTAAATCCACTGAGTGCGGCACCAATGATACTATATAATCCAAAGTTCAACAAAGAAATATTATGTGCGTAATGCTTGATCCTGATTGCAGGAAAGTTCTTTGAGAGAGAGAGAGAGAGAGAGAGAGAGAGAGAGAGAGAGAGAGAGAGAGATCATAGTAAAAGAATGATTACGCATCGAATATGCTTTTCCTTTTCAATATTTATCACGGTAATACAGCGGTAACGTGGTAAAGTGGTAAAGTTTGCGGAACATTTTCTTTCTCCTGTCTCATTTCTTTTCGCGATTGCGTTCACATGAAAACGGGAAACATAAGTATGTACGTACGTACGTACGTACGTATGTATTTATATTTACATATATATATGTATGTATGTATGTATGTATGTATGTATGTATGAATGTATGTACATGTTTTGCGGCATACATCATGTGGCACGCTTCGTTGCTTTTGACGGAGACGCGTTCTACCCCAAAAAATTTTACTTTTATATATATATATTTTACATACATTATATATATTTTATATACATTTTATATATATTTTATATCTATTTTATATCTATTTTATATACATTTTATATATACTTTATTTATATTTTATATATATGTATATATATATATATATGTATGTATGTATGTATGTATGTATGTATGTATTAATAAGAAATAATATTTCTCATGAGTCGTTGGTAACGATATTTTCAACAATAAAAAAGATAAAAAAAAAAAACAAACAATTCTTTTTCTCTCTTTCTTTTTATTTCTTTTTTTAGCGAATCCATTCAATAATTCAGTCTTGTAAGTCTCGATTTAATGAGTTAATTAAATTAACGACCTTGTTTTGAACAGACGTTCAATATATATATATATATATATATATATATATATATATATATA
>NC_057709.1:1035911-1045911 GCF_014466175.1 Vespula pensylvanica | reverse complement strand
CATGTTTAAAATTTAAAAGAAAATTTATTAATTATTATAAATAATATAATAAAAATATATTAAAATTTAATAATCTAATAAGAATAATAGTAATAATAATAGTAATAATAAATAATATGTGTGAAGAATGAAATTATATTAGAAATATATTAGGAATAATGGAGGTAATACGTTTATTATAAGTATTTAATTATAATGAATAATAATAATAATAGTAATGATAATAATAATAATAATGAAAATAATACAAGAAAAATACTCTGTGTGTGTGTGTGTGTGTGTGTGTGTGTGATGAATGAAATTTTATTAGAAATCTTTTTTTTTTTATTCTTTCTTATTTCTTTCGATCATTCAACTAAATAAATAAAAAAAAAACGAAATTTCATTCGCGATGAAAAAATAATAACGTTATTATTTTCTTCTTCTTCTTCATTCTTTTCTTCTTATCCTCTTTATCCTAGAAGAAGTGATCACTATTGATACGATTTCGTTCTTTTTTTCTTTTTTTTTTCTGATCATTTTCTCAGATAAAGAAAGAAAAAGAAAAAACAAAAATAAAAAAAGAAGAGAGAGAAAAATTTCATTCACGAAAACTAATTAATATTTAATTTCTTTGTTATATCTCTTTTTTATTTTTTTTATTTTTATTTATTTATTTATTTATTTATTTATTTTTTTATTTTTCTTTCCCTAAAAAGAAACCATTTTATTTAGAAATATTATTCGTTTCATAAGACTAAGATTCTAATCAGAAAGTGTTACAGATAGATCAGTAGGTATAGTTCACTTAGTATTAGCTTACGACGAATTAGCTTCGTTTACGAAGGTAAAAAAATAGTAATAGTAGTAGTAGAGTGTTAGTAATAGTAGTAGTAATAGAGTAGTAGTAGTAGTAGTAGTAGTACTAATGACGTAACAGTTAACCCGGATCATCGTGGAATTTCCTTAGTGGCTGGTAGCAACATAGATTGCTTGCTTACCTTTCCTCTTTTAGAATTAGTCAGCTGGTTACTATTATATATAACTGAGAGAGACCTGTATTGGACGATTGCTTTCAAGATTACGATCTTTTATTCTTTTTCAAGTGGAAATACGAATTGCAAGCGGAATAATATTATCCTTTTCTTTCAGTGAAAGTAAACTTAAACTCCTTTTATAAGATCGTTTGGTATCGTGTTATGAGAAAAATTAAGAATTTTATATGTATGTATATATGTATATATATATATTTATGCAAATGTGTTCTGTTTTAGATGAAATGTGAAATGTGTGTGAGTATGAAATTAAATTATTAGAAATTTGTTTAATTAAAATCTTGACACACACACACATATATATATATATATGTATGTTAAATTAAAAAGAAATAAAGTATTGG
Organism: Vespula pensylvanica; assembly: GCF_014466175.1. Taxonomy (NCBI): domain Eukaryota; kingdom Metazoa; phylum Arthropoda; class Insecta; order Hymenoptera; family Vespidae; genus Vespula; species Vespula pensylvanica. The sequence goes on along the minus strand of NC_057709.1, from coordinate 1,044,533 downwards.
AAATAATGATATTTTAAATATTTATATATAGTTAATATTTATATAATATACTATTCGAAATTATAATATTAAAAATATTTATATATATAATATATTTATTTATATATATACATAAATAAATAAATAAATATATATATATGAAATTAAATTTACGATATAAATAAAAGCTTTATTTCATAAAAATTGTATTTTATATATATATATATATATATATATAATTATTAGAAAATATAATAAAAAAAAATGGATTATTAAAAATTTCTTTACTGATAATCGTATCATACATATGAAATTAAATTTACATTATAAGAAGTAAATTATGAAACTATTATTATTATTATTATTACTATTACTATTATCTTTATTATGATTAATTCGTTTTTTTTTATACTTGTTAGATCAAACTTCTTTATTTAGAAAGATAGACGATATTAGAATTTCTTCACCATTAGATTTCTCTTCTCACCATCGTCCTAACGTCTAATTCTATTCGTATATATATATATATATATATATCTGTCTTACTTTATATAGTTCGAGATTAACGTGGGAAATAATTCTATTTTTTATTCGAATTGTTCCATTAAAAGTGTTCGTTGTTCTAATTTCTTTTCTTCTTTTCTCCTTTTCTGTAAAAAGAAAGAAAAAGGAAAAAGAAAAAAAGAAAATTCTATAGAAAATGAAATTTATTGGTCAATATCTACATCGCGATGTTTGGAATTATCTTTATTATTAATTTTGTTATTAATTTTAAATGTTATAAATAAATATTTTTCTTTTTTTTTTTTTTTTTTTTTAGTAAATTAAAACTTGTTGCTTAATACATGAAGATTAATAAACAAATGCTTATATGAATTCAATATAAACAAAATGTAAATTAATTAATAAATTAATTAAGTTAATCGAATACATAAAATAAATTGAAAGATAAAGAAAGTTATGTAAATTGATACTTATCTTATCAATTTGTTTGCAATTATCTTTAAATTATATTCATGTTTGTTATACAAATTTAAACGAATCAGTCGGTGAATTGTTTGAAGATGATTAAAAAAGAAAATGGATAAATAAAAACGATCTTTCGAAAATAAAATTTCATCCGAGGATCATCTTTCAAAAATGAAGCTTCATTTGTAAAAGAATCAATTTGCAAAATGAAATTTTGTCGAATCTTTTAAAAATGAAATATCATCTTGAATATGATCTTTTAAAATGGAACTTCGATCTGGATATGATCATTCAAAAATAAAGTTTTGTCTGTAAACAGAATCTTTTAGAAATGAAGTTTCATCTGGAAACGATCTTTTAAAAACAAAGTATCATCTAAATATATAATCTTTTATAAATAACAAGTATCATTTGAAAACAATCTTACGAAAATAAAGTTTCATCAGAAAATAATTTCTTTGTATCCGAATTAAATTTCACAACCGAAAGAATTCTCTTTCGAATAAATATATTCGTACATTGATTTTGTATTAAATAAAAAATAATTAAATAGACCAAAAATTAATTTGTCCCAACGTACAAATTTTTAGATATATTTTTTAAAGAAATATTTTATCTAATAGATAATATTTAAATTACACACACACATATATTACACATACATACATACATACACACATACATACGTACGTACATACACTCATTCATTCATTCATTCATTCATTCATTCATTCATTCATTCACTCTCTCTTTCTCACACACATGTTCTTATACTTACACATATACACAGCTATACATACATATATAAGAATTATTATAAACAAAATAAATTTCTATTTAAAAATACAATATATATATATATTTTTTTTTTATTAATCATTTGTATATATATATATATAAATGATTAATAAAATATATAATAATACAAACAATATCCATCGAGTAGAATATAATAACAAGATTGATAGAAGAATCAGTTTTCTCTTTCAGAAGATCGTAGAAAGTTTATTAAAAATGTAATAGAAAAATCTGGGTTGATTCCAAACCGAAACAGAAGAAGAAGATTTAATGAAGGGAGATCTACTAACCCGATAAACGAAGCCGTATCATAACACCAACAATACGTATCTATGTATATCTACACATAGATATTAGAATTCTAAACAATGAAATGATTAGTATCATCAGCTATATACATTCTCACTATAATTTCAACATTTCGATCAGTATCATTAAACACAACTTCGTTTAAATAATTGATGATACTTCAAAGACTATTCTTTTATTTATTTATTTATTTATTTATTTATTTATTTATTTATTTGTTCGTTCGTTCGTTCGTTCGTTCGTTCGTTCGTTTGTTTGTTTATTAATTCTTTTTTTTCCTTTCTTTATTTGCAGACTATCGTTGTTGTTGTTTTTTTTTTCTTTTTTCTTCGCAGTATCTAATTCTAATACGTTTCTAACGTACAGGTTGCTGATAATTTTAACTATCCATGACTCATGACTGACGTCATTAAGAACGTCGCGTAGTTGTTAATAATTATTAATAACGTTGTTTTACATTTTAATAAGGAGATAGATAGATAGATAGATAGATAGAGAGAGAGAGAGAGAGAGAGAGAGAGAGAAAAGAAAGAGAAAGAGAAAGAAAAAAGAATCTTTTCCAATGACAAACAACTGGGATCGAATTGATTAGAAAATTAGAAATCGATGAGTCGTGTAGGATGAGTCAGTAACTAATTTTTGCAATCTTGACTGTGACTTTTCTGTTTAAAAAAAAAAAAAAAAAAAGAAAGAAAGAAAAAGAAGAAAAAGAAGATAAAGAGGAAAACAAAGAGGGGAAAGAAAACGAAGAAAAAAACTCGTCGTCATCGTCGATTTTTTTTTATTCCTTCTTCTTTTTTTTTTTTTTCTTATTCCTTTTTTTTTTCCTCTACTCTGCTCGTTTCGAACGTACAAGACGAGCTATATATTTATTTCTTTTATTACAAATTATTTGCGCGAATTTATATGCAATTATCGGGAAGTAAGAATTTTTTTTCTTTCTTTTTCTTTCTTTTTCTTTTTCTTTTTTTTTTTTTTTTACTTTTTTTATTTTCGTTAGACATTTATTTTGCATCGTAAACAATTGAATTATTTGGGCGAATTTGTGTCTATCGAGATTAATTGATTATTCAGTAGTTTAATTATTTACGAATTATTTGCGCGAATTGGAAATGCGATTATTGGAAATCACGAATATTTTTTCTATTCTTGCTTTATCTGTTTATTTATTTATTTATTTATTTATTTATTTATTTTTTTCTATCTATATGTTTCGAACGTACGAATCAAACATTTATTATTTCGTTCTATAAAATAAATTATTTATTCAAAATTTAAATGCAATTACGAAAAAGTAGGAATATATTTTCTTTTTTCATTCTCTCTTTGTTCCGAACGCGTAATAAGACGATTTAAATATTCATTTCGCATTACAAATTATTTACGCGAATTCAAATGGATATAAATTGGAAAGTACTTGAATATGCTTTTTTCTTTTTCTTTTTTTTTTTTTTAGAAAGATCTCAAAATTACTTTCGTTTCTCTTCGATGATTCACTCGAGAGGAAATGATTTCCTTTTATTCATCCTTTCTTTTTCCTTTTTCTTTTCTTTTCTTTTCTTTTCTTTCTTTCTTTTTTTTTTTTCGTTAAAAATGCGAATGACGTCCGGCCAAGATCGTTTATGTTCGTACATTATGCCAATAGACGGAGGAAAGCGGCTCTTCCGGAATACTTTGTTCGATTTAATGGCAGACCAACGAACGAACGTATTCTGTTGAGGGAGACGTTACACTTCCGTTCGATATAGAAAGGAAAATTATTGTACGAATGTAATAAGGAGGAGGGATAATGGTGGGTGCTCATTGACCGAGCTCGGGTATTATTTATTATGACGAAACAGTTTTACGCGATTAGAATTATTTTTCATAAGAGAAATATGTGGAAGGAGAAGAAGGAAAAAGAAAAAAAAATAAACGATAAAATAATTCGAGTAAACGAAATAGAAAAACAAATTTCTTTTTCTTTTTCTTTTCTTTTTTTTTTTTTTCCTTCAATAAAATTATTGTTCATGTTAACGTAAAATTTAGCAATTACCGTTCGTGTTAATTGGGTAATTGAAAGCAAATTTATTTTGTAAAATTTGAAAATTATTTCTTGTAAGAGAAGAATTTAATTCGGTGGATATGTGAAGTTTAATTTTAGAGAGAAGAAAGAGAAGAAAAGACGTTTAAAAAAATTCATCTCTTCTTTTTTTTTTTTTTTTTTTTTATTCATTTAAAACATTCGTTCATTTCACAAATTGTTGTTTACAAGAATTATTTACAGCCTTACAGAAACTTCATATATTGTAAATCATTTTCAGAAGAAACTAATTTTGGTTTTTTTCTTCTCCTTTTTTCTTTTCTTTCTTTTTTTTTTTTTTTTTTTTTTTAAATTGTATTCAAGATGAGATTCAATTGTAGGCTAAAAAAAGGGGGGACCTCTCCTTTAACAAAACAATTTCAAAATTTAAACGATTACGTACAGACAATGACTTTATTAAAAAAAAAAAAAAAAAAGAAAGAAAGAAAAAAAAAACTTACAAAACAAATCTTTTTCCTCTTATTCATTATTCATATTATTATTTAGAATTTTAGAATTCCTTTGCAAAATGATTTCCACGAGAATTTTTGAAGAGGAAACATTATTGAAGTATTATTAAAAAACTCAAAGTTCAGAAAGAAAAGAAAATAAATAAATAATGAAAACAAAAAAAAAATCTGACACGTGAAAGTTATCATAATTTTCTCACAACAACGATAACAACAACAACAACAACAACAACAACAACAACAACAACAACAACAACAACAACAACAACAACAACAACAACAATAAAAATAAAGACGCCACAAGGAACATTATCACTTCTTTATTATTTTTTTCTCTCTTCCTTTCTTTTCTCCTCTACACTCTAGTCACTAGGAAGTGACTACTTTCTTATTGGATCGTCGATCTCTCATTGTATCTGAGGTCAAGTTTGAATAAATTTTCCCAAGAAAGGAGTGCGGAATAATCGCAAAACTTATCTTCTGTAATATACGCAACCGTGTGTACCTGTGTATATGTATATGTGGGTGTCCCATACATACAGTAGTGTATCTCAAACTGTACCAGTTGAGCCCACAGTTACCATATACGTAAATGTAGGTGTATTGGTATTCAAGAAGAACGGGATCGTTTCTTGAGTGAGTCACGAGAGATCGGTCTTGAAAAGAAAGAAGAGAAAAAAGAAAAGAAGAAAGAAAACAAGAAAAAAAAGAAAAATCCGTCGGTTCCCATAAGTTGTTAGTGTTATCAGCTGTGACTTGAATTTGTTAAAGAGAACCATCTTCTCTCTCGCTCATTCTCTCTTTTGCTCCGTGAGTCGCTTGCTATCTCTTTCCATCTGTTACATCGTGTTGTACGTGTCACGTACACACATGTAGAAACACAGTGTTCGCATACTGCGTTTGGTATGCATTAGTTCTCTGTTAGATGTCTGGTTTGTGTCTTCGCGTTAATTGGAGAAGTTTGATATCGTTAAGAGTTCGATCTATCCGAGGCCTTTTATCAAGGACAACGACATGGTATAAGATTTTTTATTAGATTTTTTTTTTTTTTTTAAATCAGAACAAAAATGTCTACACACACACACATATATATATATATATACATATATATAGACATGGGGGTATGGGGATTGATTTTTATTAAATCGATTAAAGTAGTGAAACCGTAGTTGCATTTGTATCTGATAAAATTTTGTTTGGACGTTTTTCTGAACGTTTATTCCTTTCAATAAAATACATTGAAAAAGAGAAAAGAGTTGGTCGAGTGACGCGGAAGAAGAATTCTCATGAATAAATCATCATCGGTCGATTTAAACAGCTAACAATTACGTAGTCCAGGATACATACAGGACAGTCCAGGTACTTCCAGGACACTTGTTTGAAAAGTAATGTTGAGTGTATGAAAGGTTTTAGTTTATTCTATCAGATGATTTCATCGAAAGAGAGAGTGAGATGGATAGATAGATAGATAGATAGATAGATAGATAAAGAGAGAGAGAGAGAGAGAGAGAAAGAGAAAGAGAGAAAGATCGTCGTCCTTTCATGGACTTTAGGGGATCGGCGAACTGTGTTCTGTGGGTTTACTGGGCTCTCTACCTTACGGTTATAGTGAACGATCGGTCGATGAGTAACCACGGGAAACCAAGGCCATACCTTCCAGCTCGATAAACTCCATCGACTTTAAACAGCGACTACCAAGTACCATCAACATTTGCTACCAAGCAACTCTTTCGTTTCTGTATTTCTTTTTTTTTTCTTTCTCTCTCTCTTTCTCTCTCTTTCTTTCTTTTTTTTTTGAGTCTACGCCTCTGGAATATCAAATTCGAGCTAGGCTGATCGATAAAAATAACTTTCGGAAGGAATTATCAATGCCACCAATATCAAATACAGAGTTGGGGCCACAAGTTGCTTGAGTTAATTTGTGTTTCTCTCTCTTTTTTTTTTTTTTTTTTTTTTTAGGAGTCTAGGAAATCGATCGATAAACATTTTTTGAAGAGAGATCGTTGCTACCGCAGTTTCAAATATAGGGTGGGCTATAAGTTTCTTAGATGGATTTGTTTTTTTTCTTTTTTCTTTTTTTTTTTTTTCTTCTTGAGATTGTACAAATGCGAGCCTAGAAACTTTCGATGTTCGAGTTTTATCAGGGTTTTGTTTAGCGTGTCTGTTAAATATCAAATTCGTGTTACGTCGATCGATGATAATTTCTTTTGTGAAGGATCATTGACGATTCTGTGGTTCGTAATACAGGATGATGGTTGCGTAAGTTCCTCAGCCTAATTTTTTCCTTTCTTTTTTTTAATTATAAAATTACGAAGCTAGAAATCTTTTTTTTTTTCTTTTTTTTTTCTTTTTTTTTTTTTTTTGGTAGACCATGTATCGAAGCTTTATTTATCACTTCTGTTCGAGTCTAGGCTAATGGATAAAAATATCTTTCGAGGAGAAGAGAGATCATCGATGGTGAGAAGCTTGAAATAGACCAACTGATGATATCTAACAAAAAATAAAAAAAAAAGAGAAAAGAAGAAATTTGTTAAAAAAGAAAAAAGGAAAAAAATCCTCTTTTCCCAAATTTCCCAAAAGAAAAAAAAAGAAAAAAAAAAGCATTCGATTGCGAAGATCCAATTGTTTTCGATGAAACTTTATACCTAAAGAAAAAAGAAAAAAAAAAGAAAAAAAAAAGAAAAAGAAAAATGTGTGTTTCGTTCTTCAATCAAAAGCTTCATCCGCCATCTTTGATTTAAAAAATTCATTAAAATAAAAAAAAGAAGGATTTTTTTTTGCGTTTATCCCGATTGTTCGAGTACCGTTATCAAAATCAACATTTCCATAAATATCCTCCCGCAAATTTAATTAGAATTATCTTATCTCTAAAGAACATTAGAACAAAAGTTTTAGCAAAAGAGTATTCCTCTGAATTACGTTATCTTATCGTTATCATTACCATCGGATATCAGTTCTCATTGATCGACTGTGCGGTCTGACCTCCGACAAACATACACAAGTTTCTGCTTACAACGTAAAAGAATGTTTCTGAATATTTCATGGATGTCATGCGCTAACACACAGAGTATAACGTAAACGACACGATGTGTCTTTATGTGTGTATGTGTGGGTGGATATACACACAGACCTACCACATATATTTCCATATACATAACATTTCTTTGAAATGCGGAATATAATGGATCAATTGTGTTGATCATTAGACTCGATCATTTTCATGTTCCGATGAATGGACCGAACAGAACTGAACCGGTCCTGAAACAATACGAAACAAAACAAAGCAACAAAATTTAGCAAAGAACTCCGTTGAGATCTCAGGTCCTTAAGAAACCAGTTTTCCTTACTCACCGTGAGTGGCAAACGAAAGAGGAGAAGAGTTGACCCCTCTCCACCTTACCCCCACCCCTACCCTCATTTTACCCCCTCTCTCACCATCTCCAACCTCTTACCTCTCACCTCTCACCTCACCAGCTCACCAGCTCTAACCCCTTCATCCTACTCCTCACTATTCAAGCGCGAATACCTTGGCTCCTTTCGAACGATTTCGTTCTACGAGAAATCCCTTTCTTTCTCTTTGTTCTTTTCGGTCGATCACCGATTATGCGGATTGACCTCGGTATCCGAATGCGTAACTCTTCCTTTCACTTAACTTTGGACTAAGAATATTTTCGAGAATCTCTGTTACCTTGTTCGATGATTTATCGATGAAAACAAAATTGTTCTTCGTTCATTGCTTTTTTTTCTGTTCTTTTTTTTTTTTTTTTTTTTTTGCATGGGTTAGGACAGGAAATGTTGTGGTGGGAGTTCTATCGTTTAGGATATTTTTTTTTGATCTTTTTTTTTGTTTCTTTAGGTGAGGGAGGAAGAGTATATTCCTTTCACTTAAGTTTACTCATCGTCATATCTTCGAGAATCTTTGTTAGGTTCGATACTTTGTCGACGAGTTGATGTTCTAGCGATTTTTTTTTTTTAGCGAGGTAGGGATAGGGTATACTATGGTTGGATAAAATTGTATTGTTTAGAGTTTTTTTT
>NC_057709.1:1030799-1035742 GCF_014466175.1 Vespula pensylvanica | reverse complement strand
CTCTCTCTCTCTCTCTCTCTTTTGTGCACAAGCTGGATTATTGAGACTCTTCGTCAAGTGATTTTAAAAAATCGTTCGCATTTTTTTTTTGTTTCCGAGACTCTTCAATTTTAATTTGTGATTTTTTTTTTTTTTCTTAATTGACGATAATTCGCTTTCTTCTTCTTCTTCTTCTTCTTCTTCTTCTTTTTTTCTTTTGCTTTTTTAACGATCTAGGAATTTCAGAATCCGTCTAGTAACTTTTTCCTCCCACGATCTGTATAAATTACAACAATCGAATAAATTGCAAATAAATTGCGAATAAATTTCCTATATCTTATTATTATTATTATTATTATTATTATTATTATTATTATTATTATTATTATTATTATTTTAATATCTAACACCTCATTAATTTTTAAACCATTTTCATATTTTTCTTTTTTAAACCTTCTATCGGCAATAAAAACAAAAACTCAATAACTTTCTACGATTTCTTATCCCGTTGGTAAAGCGAACACCGTAACTTCTTAAAACTCAACGAGCAACTTCGCTTCGAGAAAGGTGATTTCAAAAAAAAAAAAAAAAAAGAAAGAAAAAAGAAGAAACAAAATCATCGAAATAAAAAATAAAACAAAAAAAAAATGAGAAACAAAAAGAATGGAAAAGAAAGAAAAAAATCTTGAATGGAAATACGAAAGAAACTGGTTTACCTGGTATATAAAGATTACATTTTTCGCATACGCACATGCATACACACACACACACACACACACACACACACACTTTTCTATCTCAAAATCAACGAAGCTTGAAGAAAATACATATGCATCTGTTACACCGCACAACATTTACACGCTTACATTAACTTTCTTATTGCGTACGAATAAAAAAAAAAAAAAAAAGAAAAAGAAAGAAAGAAAAAAAGAAACGAATTAAAATCCAATAAAATATAGAGTCCGAGAGAAGGGTGGTGGGTGTTGGTGAGGGTGGAGTAGGTTCGAGATAGGCCCGAAAAAATTTCTTAAACGAGTCAAAACTTCTTCGATCACATTTTTTCGAGACACACGTTAGATCGATCAATTTGTTTCTTTTTATAAAACAAAACTGCTGCAATGCAACAGCGAGAGTAAACAATTTTTAATGATCAAACTTTTAATATCACACCAACCGGTAAGTGATATTAATATCGCAAAAACAAAACAAAAAAAAAATGAAAAGAAAAAGAAAAAGAAAAAGAAGAAATGAAGAAATCAAAACACAAGAGAAATGTGACTTTCTTGTACCCACGTCGTGGAAGCTTTACGAGCTAACACTAATACGATCTTACGCAAGTCTGATACTAAATATAGTTATGGACATACATATACGGTCGTACCAAAGAGTATTATACAGTATTACTGCAGTATTAGTTCTCTAACGTTCTATCTAATAGCACGTGGCAATAGTGTCAATTCCGCACGTTTTACAAGTTTTTTAGATATTTCTTTATCAATTCTTTTTTTTTTCGAGGGGTTTACTTTTATTCTATAGGAAGGAAATAAAGAAAAAAGAAAAAAAGAAAAAGGTTTACACGCGCATAGACACATACACGCACATACATGTTATATACGTATCCTATTTATTTATATATGTTTATATGTGTTTAGAGTCTCGAACAGGAGAGGCATTTGTTACGTAGGAGATTGGAGGAAACTAAAGGCGAAAGCGAAGCTAGAGTTATCGAGCTTCAAACGGATTTAGAAACATTGAGAAGTCAGTTGGAGGAACAAAACGAACGTGCAAGAAGGGCGGAACGAGACCAGGCCACATTGGTTACGGAATTGACAGCACAGAATGCAAGATTGGCCGATCAGCTGAGGGAGGCTGCAAAACAGGAGGAACAATTGTTTTTAGAAGTTAAATTGTTACGTGAGAAGTGTGCGCACAGGAGCAATACGTTGCAGGACCATGTCAGCAGTTTGGAGATCTTACGGGATGAGGTAATATGACCTTGAACTATTCTTTTCTTTTTTTTATTTGTTTTTTATTTCAATCCTTCACTCGTGCGGAATACGTTCTACCTGATAGAATTTTGTTGTTGTTGTTCTTTCCGTTTTTTTTTTTTTTTTTTTAGTCTCTGTTGCAGTTCGATCGGAGGACAACGTGTTCTGAAATTTCAGAGTTCTTTAAATGAGTTCCGTTCTATCGTTGATTACGTAAATGATATCGTCGGTGATCGGAGATTTTTCTTCTTCTTTTTCTTCTTTTTTTCCTTTCTTTCTTTAATGGATTTATGTAAACGAGAACTTATTTTGTCAATGTAAATTGATTTATAAAGCTCAGTATTCTACTTGACTGATCTTGATAAATGATACGAATTGTAGTTCGATAAAAAAAAAAAAAGAAGAAAAGAAAATCATCAGACCTGGAAATATTCGAATGAATAATAATAATCAATAATTATTTCAATATCGATCAAATATTCTAGATTTTTAAAGATATCTAACTTTTAACTTGCATCGTTCCAACAGTTATCGAAAAAGAAAAAAAAAATATATATATATATATATATATATAATCTATTACGAGTTTGAAGTTAATAAGAAAAATATATCTCACTCAGTTAGGAAGATTTCCATTCGACTTACCTGACAATTTGTCTTATTATCCTAAACGTTAGAACGTAATGATACTAATTCCGCATGAGTAGCTCGACCTAACGCTTTGATTTAATCGTTTAATTTTAGTACGGTTAAAGAAACCTAAGATCGTTTCGATTGTCCCAACAGTTGTTATCAATTACAAAGTTTGCTTCGAAAGTTTTAATTTAATCTATTGAAAAAATGAATTGTAAACTACTGTTTCAGGTACAATTGGTCTCCGCTCAGAGGACGGAATTAGAGAGGAGGTCCTTGGAATTACGCGAGGAGAGAGCCAAGGCGGTCGCGGCCCTCGAGGAAGCTGAGGAGAGAGCCGCGGCCTTGGAACGACTTAGACACGAGGCTGAACATCGAACCAGACTAGCGGAACAAGAGAGGTAAGAAGTTCGATCAGGGTCTATCGTTATCGTGGATTACAATGATTGCTCGTTCAAATATAGATTTAATAGATCAAATTAAATCACATAGTTTAACGAATGGCTGACGAAAATCTTTAAGAAAGAAACTCTTCAATTTTTAACACCCAAATTTTTAGAGACGAGTTAGCAGCAGCGTTAGCAGCGATCGAAGTCGAGAGAAGAGGTAGATCTGGATCGATTCAAAAACCACCAAGGTCACTTCAAGTGGAGATGGAGTGCGAAGAAAGCGGAAGTTCGTTGGGTGAACAGGAAGACCTAAGATCGGAAGTTACCAGAGCGGTTAAGCGGTTGAAGGAACTTTGCGTTCATTTACGTAGGGGAGAAGATGACTCGGGTTTACAGAGCGACTGCGACGAATCCATGCTTGTCATTGCTAACAATACAGAAGCTGAGGTGAGTTAGAGCGAGACAGGGAATACCTTTTGAACGTGAGTATGTGTGTGCACGTAGATGTTATTGTTGGGTATAGGGAGCTCGGATATCCTTTGTTCTTTAGTTTCCTGTCTCGACCCTAACGTTTGAGGTATATCACGAATACTTCAGAATCGTCTTGTCAGCTTAATCCTTGTTAAAGTTTTACGTTGAAAATTTGTTAAGATTTTGAGAAAAGGAATCAGGGACGAAAGTCTTTTCCCAATTTTTTTTTTTCTTTTTGTAAATCCCTTTGTCCAAGTTAAGTGGAGTTATTTTTGTTTCGTTTTTTTTTTTTTTTTCTTCTGAACATTCATCGTCGAATTATCAAAAGTATTGTGATCTAACGAGCGTATAACTTTTAGGTGAATTATCCTGGAGCTTTGATGGAATTGGTAGAAGAAGTTTACAATTTGGCATTATCGGGTCGAGGTGCCCCAGGTGAATTAGGATTAGCTGTTGAACTGCATCGCGTACGAGAGGAATTGGATCAGACGAAGGAACAATTGAAACAAACCCAGGATGAATTGAAACGCCGTGGGGAGACTTTGTTGGATACCACGAGTAAACTCAGCGTTTGCGAGGCTGAACTGAGAGGAGTTAAGGAGGAACGTGACAGAGCTAGAAACGACATGGAACATACACAGTTAACGAAGGACGAAGTATTGGCACAGGCTTATCAAGTCAGAGATCAAGCTGTTGCTAGAAAGAACAGAGCCGAAGTCGAATTGGCCAGAACAAGGATAGACGTTCTACAAGCAAACAGTCAATTGATGGAAGCCATACAACAAAAGGTTGAACTCAGTCAACAACTCGAACAATGGCAAATAGACGTACAGGTTTTGTTGGATGAACAAGTACGTAGTAAACTGACGCCAACATCTAACCCAATCTCTACGATTAACAAGGAATCTTCGGAGGTTGTTGCACCTGCTAGAAAAAAGAGGAGTAACAGTTCGTCCAAAAAAATGTTTGGCTTGTTTTGACGAAGGAGAAATTGACTAAGTGAATAAATTTTCTTTCCACCACCCTATTCCTCAACAACCCCCTCACCTAACCCTATCCATCTATCAACCCTTACGAACATCAACGAAGGACTATTACATCATTTTACTTTTAACAGTGTACAAAAGTGGACTACTTATTGGATTTAATTGATTTTCATTGAGATTTTGGGGGTGGACAAAAGTTCTTCTTTTTTCTTTTTGTTTTTGTTTTTGTTTTTTTTTTTTTTTTCAAGACGAACGATCATCCGAACGTTTGAAAGAAGAAAAATGTTTATGAAAATTGTTTAAACAAATTCCATTGTTTCTTCTTGGAACTATTGAACATTATGGCCGAACGGCTTGAACGATCTCGAACTTTTTGTGTATATAGTTATAATCTTTCTTATTGATGACGATCAGATAGAAGAATGTAATTAGAGTAATTTGTATAGGACAAATGATTAGGAGAAGTGTTAGGCCAATTGTGTACTTAATGTTTATGT
>NC_057709.1:1023299-1025799 GCF_014466175.1 Vespula pensylvanica | reverse complement strand
ATTTAGAAGAGATTCATGTCGTTACACATGTACACATATTCAACACACACACATATATATATATATACATATATGTGTGTATATATTGTATAATAATAATTATATATAAATAATTAATACATAATATAAAAAAGTAATATATAATAATGATAACAATATTAATAACAATAATATTAATAATAATAATAATAATAATAATATATAATTATTATTTAACTGTTTTATTCATGGTAAAATACGCATATATAAATACATACATACATATATACATACATACATATACATATATATATATATATATGCATATACATATTGTATATTATTATTATTATGATTATATGATAACAACAATAATATATAATATATACACAATTATTATTTATAAAAAATATCATTCATTATTAATTTATTACAGATAATAATTTTTTAAAAAATCGTTACTATTTTAGAATTATTAAAAATAATAATTATGAAAAAATATCATGATTATTATTATTATTATTATTATTATTATTATTATTATTATTAATATTATTATTATTAATATTGATATTAATATTATTATTATTACATATATGAATAACAAATTTATTTTTTATATATTAGAAAAGATCATAATTATATATTCAATAAAATTTGTTTTTTAATAATATAATAATATATACGTATTTTACCATGTTAATGAAAAATACACAGTTAAACGTTTTTATACTTAAATATTATAAATATATATATATATATGTGCACGTGTGTGTACATATGTGTGTGTGTATGTACTTATGTACGACGTTTGATTAACAGATCGTTCATTTCAATCGAGATCTATCATTTCGTCTTCCATATTTATCATCGATCGTTTCTCTTATTAAAGAAGAAAAGAGATAGAAAGATAAAAAGGGAGAGAAAAAGAGAGAGAGAAAGAGAGAAAGAGAGAGGGAAGAAAGAGAGAGAAAGAGAGAGATAGACAATGTCGCACACATGATAAATCGGCATAAGTTTTACTATAAACACTATATAGCTATTGTGTTAGTTTTATTTATTTATTTATTTAATTATTTATTCATTATTTCCATTAAAGTCAGTAAAAGGCTCGATTAATTTCTTATAACGCGCGATTATTTACAAATTATGGATCTATCTCATCGATGATAAATAAATTCATAATATTATTACATTATAATCGTTATTAATAAATATCTATATATATTATTATTATTATTATTATTATTATTATTATTATTATTATTATTATAAATAGTCTCACAAATACACATATTCTTGTCATTTTTTCGAAATAATTTATTATTATTAATATTACGTTTTATATCATTTCCTCGTTTTAATATTTTCCATCTTTTATCTTTTATCTTTTCGACGCTCTTCTCGCAATTTTCTCTGTTTCTCTCTCTCTATTTCTTTCTATAGGAGATATTTATCATCTCATAAATTAATCTTGTCATCATTGTCATTCTTTTTTTTTTGTCATTCTTTGTCTTTAATCTCGTTTTTTAATCTTATCTAAAAACAACTACGTTAGAAACATCTTCGTTCTGGGTCCCACACAGATTTGTGACTTTCGCAAACGACGATGGGTATTATCGGCGATATTAAACACGACCGTCCTCTTAATAGATTTATCGATCATTGATCTATAGATCATTGATCTATAGATCATCGATCTATAGATCATCTATCCATAAAATATTGTTCTATAGACCATCGATTCGTAAATAATTGATCTATAGATCCTTAAAATCACTTGACACTTCTTGGAGAGTTTAACTTTAGAGAATTAAATTTAATTCGAAATAATAATTACTAAAATTTTATATATATGTATAGTTGGTATAATATATACCGTGTTTGAAATTATTGATAATTTTATATATATATATATATATATAATAAATAATAATATTTATTAAATTATATTATGTATGAACATTAAATGATATCATATTATTAATAACATATTATTATTAATTATTGTAATTATTTGTTATAATTATTATATTATTTATTAAGATCATTCTAAGATATACTAATCTCCGTATCGTCAAGTGATTTCACTATATAATTATATTCTTTGCATTTCTTTGTAGGATCTTCAGGGATTAATTAGGAATACTTAGGTGAATTCTGAAACTTATAAAAGAACATGTCTCTTTTTTTTTTTTGAGTATATTATATAGTGATTCGAACCTTGGACAAATAATTTCTATGATAATCATTATAATTTTTTAATCATTCGTATGATTGAATTTTCTCTTCTTTTTCCTTCTATATAATCTTCTTTCAATGATGTCCTTCTCAGTGTTTCAATTTGAATTATTTCCATCGAGACATTTTCAATGAATTGAATTTTCTTTTATTTTTTTAAGAAAATATGGCAAAAAATTTTACAACCGAAATTCAAAAATTTTCTTTCAAAAAAAAAACTGAATAATTGACATTTACATAATCATTCAATTAATTGAACTGTTATACCTTATCGAAAGAA
>NC_057709.1:1019071-1020699 GCF_014466175.1 Vespula pensylvanica | reverse complement strand
ATATATATATTTTTTGTTCATTTTTTTGTTTATTTCGTGGTTGTTGTCGTATATAATTATTTCAATAGCACACACGATTTTTCCTATTTGAAAATTGCAATAATTCTTACACTGCATATTTCTTATTATTGTTAACGTTGATGTTGTTGTTGTTGTTATTATTATTAATATTATTATAATTGTTATTATTATTATTATTATTATTGTTGTTGTTGTTGTTGTTGTTGTTGTTGCTGTCATTTATATATTTATGAATATTATTTCATTATTTATTTATTTATTTATTTGTTTGCTTGCGGTTTGTTCGTTTTTTGCCTTTTGTATTTTTGCTTGCATCCATTTCAAATACATATACATAACATCATAATAATATATCGACATAGACTTAAGCGTATGTCCACTAATATATATATATATATGTATATATATATATATATATATATATGTATATATATATATATATATATATATATATATATATAAATTTGTGGTGTGATTAGATTATAGCACTCTGCAGAGAATTCACGATTGATTCAGTCGTTTTTATATCAATTTTTAAAGAGATTATTACATGAAAAATTAACTCGTTCGACAAATCATTAATCGTCTTTTGCGATTAATAGTGTATTCGTGTGTGTGTGTGTGTGTATGTGTATGAGTGTATATATATATATGTATATATGTATGTATGTATGTATGTACGTATGTATGTATTCTGTTTACGTGTGGGGTTTATGGTTTTCTTGTTTTTTTTTTTCTGTTCATTTTCTTTCCTTGTTTTTCTTTTCTCTCTTTCCTTTAGGGATTACTTTCCCAACGAGCTAATTGGATACGTCTGCTGTCTAAAGACGGGGATAGGAGGGACCTCAATGATGCGCTTGGGGGTGAACCTCCGAAATATTTCAAGGTCAAAGGTGATTGCAGGTGTCTGTGTCTGATCACCTCTCGCTCAGCAGGCAGTGGCCAGAGTTCCTATAATATAAATAATATATTATTTATATTGATTATTAATAAGTACGCCTGCTCGATACTTTATGTATGCTGATTTTGATTTAAAAAAAAAAAAAAAGAAAAAAAAAAAGAAAAATTTTTTTTATTATATTGGTATTCTTATCTTGGGACTTGAGAATAAATGGTCATGCCTTACGAGTTAGGATGGAGCCCGTGGTCTCCTCGAGCAGTGTCGGCCCGAGCAATTTACCTGCAGCGAGAGAGCCTCGTCTCAGGATTCGCCTTGTTTATTTCTACGACCAGTGAGAGAACCAACGAGCGATTTCAAGGTCGCTCCTAATCCCCTACCACTCGGTGTGTTCAGGCTAGTTGCGTTTCTGAATCCTTGGGGATGTGCGTCCAAACATTTCTGATACCTCAGCTATTGAATCGATTATTATCATTATTAGACTATGTTACAATTGTTGGATCAGTCGGATTACATATATGTTTGTATGTATGTATGTATTATAATGACAGAGATATCAATTGCTTTTCTAATAACTGTCAATTTGTTAGATTAATTCAAGTCCCATAGAATTGTTCAAACATCGGTTGATATCACAGTTAAGTACACAATAGAGAAGTAGTACATTTCCAACGATCAATTGGGGTGTCTATTTAAACCTACTTAACAG
>NC_057709.1:1005380-1018971 GCF_014466175.1 Vespula pensylvanica | reverse complement strand
TACTTAACAGTCTAGATTTCGATTCTAATAATACGAAAACGTTTCTAATCTCATTCCTCAGCTATTAATAAGAAAAATATTGGATTAAGAATCGTCAGTATGTCCGTTTATAATCCAGACATATGGAGCAAATTTAAAATAGTTGAATCGATCGATATATTTATACCTTGCATGCTGCTTCGATCGTTTTGCAGAGAGCACCACTGCTAGGCTCACAGTTGAAGACATGTGCGATGAAAAGATCTTGGGCTGTATGCATGATGAAAGCGCATTGTTTAACGTTACGACCAATACCAAGGAAGGACAAGTAACGAACTCGACATTCGGTGATCAACTTGTCGTCCTACGAATATAAATCAATTTTCTTAATGATCTAACAATCAATTGTACTTTATTTATTATTATATTATTATTATTAAGGATAAAAAATTTGTTGTTGCGGATTATTTACGAAAACAACAACAACAACAACAATAATAACAACAACCATGACAACAACAACAACAACAACAACAACAACAACAACGATAACGACAACAATAACGACAAAAAGAGAAAAAAGATCACTTACGTTTGGTGTGAGTATAGAGATCATGCTAGGTGCTACTGCAACGTTAACGTTTCTCCATTGATTCAATGGTGTGTTTGATACGATATGATCTATCGCATCATTTAACACTTCCATACCAGTTGCCGAAGTGACCTGCATCGAGCCAAGATATTGTGCCTTTAATACTTTCTTTGGTTCTTCCATTGGCGTTGGAAATGATTGTGCTGCAATAATAAACAATTGTTCCATCTATTTTTGTTTTCTTTTGACAATCAAAGTTTTTGTTGTCGTTTCTTTTCTTTTTTTTTTTTTTTTTCTTATTAATTGTAAAGGTTACTCACTGACTAGGGCCTGTCCATTTCTGTGAAAACGTCGATGTTCAGTTGGTAAATTCGTCGGTCTCGTCGCCAGGCTCGTTCGACCATTGATATCAACAGGCTTAGCTAGATTCTGATGTTGTGATCGTTCGATCATGATCTTCTTACATATGTCACGAAGAGTATTTGCGATCGTACGTGCTGGGATGTCGCAACGGAACACGTGACACATATGCTTTCGAGTTGACCTGTCTCTTGCTACATAAGCAAAGTCCCTTTGACAAATTTAAACAGTTAATTAATTAATTGTTCCTTTTTTTATTCATTTGTTTTGTTTTGTTTTGTTTTGTTTTGTTTAATTGTTAATATTTAAGTTTGTCGTAAGATCGTGAAAAGAGTTTGATTCAGATAGAGTTCAATGTCGATCAATATTTACCTCTCACTGTTGGGTTCGTCCAAAGATTTTTGAATTGGACATGTAACAAATGTTTATTGATTAATATCAATGAATTTTATAGGGATTTTGATTACTGCTAGTTCTTTCTTTTTTCTATTTTTTTTTTGTTTTTTTTTTATTATTATTATTATTATTATTGTTGTTATTGCTACTGTCGTTGTTGTTATTGTTGTTGTTATTGTTGTTGTTGTCGTCGTTGATAACTTACCGGCAGTGATCTCTTCCAACACCCCAAACTCTGACCGTGTGAATTGGCTGAGTGTTCAGTACCGTCAGATTTTCTGGATCTATTAGTTTTAGGGCTCCCTCGTCTAGGTCCATGAACAAATCCTTTCCCTGAAACGTTTAAACAAATTTCAATTTATAAATTTCTATTATTTGTTTTTTCAATTTCCTTTCCATTTTTTTTTTTTTTTTTTCTTTACTAATTTCAACAATCACAGCGCGAGGATCGAGTTCGTTAAGCACCTAAATTTTCGTGACGATAGCATTTGTTGAAATTATTAATAATCCAAATTTTGCAATTTTCCAAAATCTGTTTTAATCTTTGAACATTCGAAACGCGAAAAGATCTGCCAGGTTTCTTGAAACTGAATTTCTTGAAACATCGACAATTTTCAAGTTTCAAAATCCGTTGCAATTCTCAAACGGGCGATATCCGAATCTGTTGCAATTTACAAATCAAACAATTGCAATTTACGAAATGTACGGAATCCACGAAAACCCTGCAACGTGTTGCAATCTTAGAAAGTCGCGGTGGTCTACGAATCGATATACAAAAATTACTTCAATTCTTTTTTTTTTTTTTCAAAAAATTGCAATTGCACGAATCAACGAAAAATTGCAATTTACGAAATACCAAAAAAAAAATTAATAATATTACGAGAACGCGATCGTTAAATTTACAAGTTGAGAAAATTGTCAATAAACCTTGGCGAATCGACGAATAGAAAAATTGATTGTAATTTAATTGAAAAAAAAAAATAAAAAAAATAAAAAAAAAAATAAAATAAAATAAAAAAATTAAAACCAAAAAAAAAAATTTCGTTCGACAATCAACTAGAATTAAGATAGTCGAACAAATGGCGAAGAGAAATAAAAAAGAAACTTACATCACCCCATCGTCCAACGACGTCGAGTAGATCGTTTCTACCGAGTGATAGATCAACGATGCATTTGTTAACCGCTTTGCTAGATCTTTCAGGTGTTAGATCCTCCTCAGCGATTTCGGTCCAGCCTAACGATCGTACAGCGAATCTAATCGGCTTGTCCCTACCTTCAGAATCAGCTCTGGCTGGATAGCTTCTTCGTCTGTTTAATAAAATTTTTAATAACAAAAGAAAAATTCTTTTTTAATAACCAAGTTAATCGATAAACAATTACTAACTAAAAAAAATATTGGTCTTACTTAAGTGCTAGTTCGACCTTCCTTTTGTTCTCCAATTCCTGATCAAGAGCCGAGCTTGTGTTGCTACGTGTTACGGTGTTAACCATACCACCAAGACCATGAAAATTATTTATCTGTAATAATATGAACAAATTTTTGAATCGTATGATCACATTTGTAAAAAAGAAAAAAAATGTACAGAATTTTTTAACAAAGTCTCTCATTACAAATCGTTCGTTTGTCCATTGACCTAGTCCCCAGCCCTTATCAAAAAAAAAAAAAAAAAAAAGACAGAAATACCAATTGGAAACTCACGCTGTCGTTGTCCTTGACCAAGCTTCTACGATTCTCAGTTTTGTTATGCAACGGTGCTTCAGGCGGTTCCCTTTGAATGTTTCCACTTTTAACGTGCCAGTAGTAAGGACCGTTTTCGTCTGGAAAGGCGAAAACAGAAAAAAAGAAAAATATAAAAAATGAAAAAAGAAGAATATTCGTTAGAGATCTAGATCTAAAAAAAGTCTTCCAACCTAGTCAAAAAAAAAAAAAAAAAAAAAAAAAAAGAAAAAGAAAAAGAAAGAAAAAAAATGGAGAGAGAAAAGAAAAACGAAAAAATGAAAACTAAGGTACCTTCGTGCTTTTGCCAACCGGGTGGCAAGTTTTCATCCTTGTCCTCGGAATCGTTCGTGTCAACTTCGTTCGGTGCCTTGTCTTGAACATTATTCTGCAATGCGGAATTGTTTTTTTGATCCTTTGGCTGTCTCCGTTTAACAGGTACAGCATAGAGCTCGCTGTTCAAGCCACCCTCGACATGTGGTACACCACCCATCTCTGTTGTTTCGTTATCGGCTTTCTCGCAATAACTGAAATATTGAACCACAGTATATATAACTGTGTATTTGTCAGTATTTAGTTCAGTATAATAGTTTGCAGAAAAGAACACGCGCCGATCGGATCGTTTTTAAACCGGTTCCGGTTCGTTTCCAACATTTTTTTCTTACACTATATATATATATATATAATATATATATATGTGTGTGTGTGTGTGTGTGTGTGTAAATGTATTCAGGCACCCTTGCTGTGGAAATCGATCGGACCAATCAACGCCAAGCTAAGGCAAATATATATTTGAATCGATCAAAATTCATAAAACACACAAATTACAAAACAAGGCTGATTACTACATTACTATGCGGTATATACTGGTAGACTGGGATAGGCTATTGGGTTTCGATCTTGTGACTATTTTTAGGTTAGGTTTTCTTTTTTTTAGCTGGGGGAGGGCAAAAAGGGTGTGGAATTGTTGGGTGTATTATCTTTTTTTTTGTTCTTCTTTTCTCATCGATCAATCACAATATAAAATCTCATATTTAACGAGCTACGTCACATCAACGATTGCATTTGTTTATAGTCAACGCCGCAACGCCATCTAGCATCAAATTTACGAACTAATTTTTAATTAGTACGAGACTCAAGGCAATGCATTTTTACATACGTATGTATATATGTATATATATATATATTTTTTTTCATTATATATTTATATATATAAATATATATATATTTTTTTCTTGCACTTATATACACACACATATATATATATATATGTATGAATATATGAAAAGCATATGCTGTTATTTACTGCAGCAACCAAATAGACAGACGTTGAAGCCACGTAAGGGAAATTTTCTTCGTAGCGGGTGGGTTTCGACCCAGACAATCGATATATACATATATAATATGTAAATAACAAAATACATACTACGAAAGAATATATATATATATGTATATATATATATATATAAACGCACACACACACACACATACACACACACACGCACACGCACACAATGCTCTCGATCGAAGGCAAGTACGAACAAGCTACATCGTACCTACGAAAGCTATTTACTTTGCCAGGTCAACTAAAAGCGGCGGACACTTTATTGATCCGCCTAGCTCTCGAGAAATCGATCGCTCTTTGCAAGAATGAAGAAAGAAAGAAAGAGAGAATGAAAGAAAAAAGAGATAGAGATAGAGATAGAGATAGAGAGAGAGAGAGAGAGAGTTTAGAGCGGGACAGAAAGAGGAAGAAAGAGAAAGAGAGAGGTATATAAATTGAAAGTAAATGTAAGTGAAAAATAAATAAATAAATAAATAAATAAATAAATAAATAAATAAATAAATAAAGATTTAATCAGTTATATTATTTGGATTGGCCAATAACTATTGTCGTAATTCGATAATAAATATTATATATTTAAATAAAAACTTATTTTGTAGTGTTTTAAGTGTTATTAGTTTAGTTAAGTGTTATTAGTGTCGTTTAAAATTAATTTCTTATATTAATATAATATAAGAAATCAATTTTATTAAATGTTAATGTAATAGTAAGTTTCGTTTATTAGTGTTCGTTTAATCATATCATATTATTGTTATTAATAAAATATATTGTTGATTTATTTATTAGTGTTGTAAGTGTCTCTCTTTCTCTGTTTTTTGGTATTGTCTATTAGTACGAAATATAACTGCAGTTATAAGATATTGATAAGTGTTTTATATTTTAATAATATTGAAAAATATTAAATTAACACTAATGATATTTCAACAATTATTTGCAATGCTAGTGTTCGTTTTCTTTTCTTTTCATTCTTTCTTTTCTTAGTGTTGCATAATTTCTTTGTCAACACATAGTAATAGTAAAACGTCGATATATGTTAGTGTTTATTAGTGTCGTATATATTAATATTGTACAATTTTGTTTTTTTAGTATCTTCTAGTGTTAATGAAATTGCTAATTAGTAAAATGATATAATAATTTATTAGTGTTCCGTGATAATTCTTGGTACCAGAAAAATATTACTATAATCCATTAGTGTTTTACTGCAATTATTTATTTTACATTTTTCGATATTGGTAAAAATATTAGTGTTTTGTAAAATCCCAAGCAATATTTATATTATAGTGTTTTATCATATCGGTAAATTATCAGTATTATTTATTAGTTTGTTTTTACAACAAAGTAAATTTCTTAAATGATTTTCATAAGTGTCATATAGCATCATAAAAAACGTTACTATAGTATACTTGTTTACTAGCATTATATGGTATAAATAAAATACTGCTATTTTTCATAAGTATTATTAGTATCGATATAAACATTAGTGTTAATTATTAGTGTTAGATTATGCGTCGATAAAATTGTAATATTTTTATTAGTGTCATTTATTATCAATTATAAACGCTATTCTATACCGATTAGTGTTACAAATTAGTATCAATACAATTCAATTATTCTTTATTTTGCCCAGTAGATACAATGCAAGTAAAAAAAAAAAAAAAAAAAAAAAAGACATTGTTATCTTTTATTAGTGTTTTTTCTCTTGCACTAAAGAGATGACTAATTTCTTTTTATATTCAAAATCTACCCCAACAGATTCGAATCAATTTTTGATTTATTTTCATTTATAAATATAACAAAAATTTCGACGACACTTATTGGCCAATCACACTTATGAGAAACACTTGAAAAAAAAAAACAAAAATAAGCTAATGAATGAACTTAAGGATAAGTAAGAGAAAGAAAGAGATAGGTAGATAGATAGATGGAAAGAGAAAGAAAGAGATAGACAGATACAAAGCAAGCTGAATCTAATAGAGAGATAGAGATAGAGATAGAGATAGATAGATAGATAGATAGATAGATAGATAGATAGATAGATAGATAGATAGATAGAGATAGAAAGAGAGATAGATAAAGAGAGAGAGGTACGATCGAGCTTATTCGTACGTACATTCTCGTAGCGGATTTATCCGCAGCGTTGACGGTAGATCCTGTTTGCTGGAGCAAAGAAGATCTAGGTGGTAGGATCGATGATGACGTAGACGTGGAAGGCGGCGAGGACGACGGGGACGATGGTCGAGGATTCCCGTTGAGGGTGTCGTCGACCAAAGCTGACTCCGTCACACCCTCGCTGCTGTACCTAAATCAGGTTTCGTAAACCCCAATAGAAGGATCTAATTGTCTTCTTTTCATTTTTCTTTTTTTTTATTTCTTCCTCATTCCTTATCGAACGATTTAATATATATATATATATTTTTTATGGATCGTTGCACCCACATCTATTTCACCCACCCACTGCAATTCTCATCATCGAATTCTTCAATGATTTTATTCGTTGTAAATTTAATCGAAAAAAATCAAACCAAAGAAAAAACTGTTGTATAACTATTGTCGATAAATATTGTTATGGTAATTAAACAAAAAAAAAAAAAAGAAGAAGAAGAAGAAGAGGGTATAAAAGCTATAGGATCCATAGGTCCATTTGTAAATCCATATGATCGTCTTACTCGATGATAATAATTCGAACAATGCTAATCGTTCCTCTAATTAAAATTCTTTTAAAATCGACGCGTTGTTTTAATTTATTTCTAACGATAGATATTATAAAATAAGAGAAATCCTACGGGATTTAATTGCCATGTTGGATTTAATTGCGTTATAATTGACGATCGACGAACGATAAGCGTCGGACAACAACAGAGACGAACACATAGTTGTTAGTACATGCTCGCGAACTTCCTGTTAAAGTAATTAAAGGGTTTAACTCGATGCTTACGAGGACAGACTAAGACCAATCTAATCTTATTCTCGAAAAGACTATAATAAGTCAGATCATCAAATAATTAGATCATCAAAAAATATATCGATCAGACATTTATCAGACGTATTAACTAATACATATAACACCTGATAATATTTTTTTTCGAACACATTTAATATGACGATAAGTAATATTATTAAAAATTGAATTATAATTATTACAAAATTCAACGTAAATGTTAAAGTTTGTAAGATTTATAAAGTCATTTAATTATATTTCTTTTGTAAAAGAGGGGTAGATAGATAGGTAGGTAGGTAGGTAGGTAGGTAGGTAGGTAGGTAGGTAGGTACTATTAAGGGGTTCACTAGGGATGAAATTTTACACCGACCCTTTTTGCTTCCTATAGATGCAACCCTTTCTTTCTTTTTCTGTTTTCTCTACTTCTTCTTTTTTTTTCTTCGTTCGGCCTTTTTACCCATTCCCTTTCTTCTTTCGTTTCTTTAGTTTGTTCATTTATTTTTTTTCTGTGCACCGTAGTATCGTTCTACTATGATATCGAGTTTTTTTAGCAGTGTTACTTGCATATATCATATACACCAAGTTAAATGAGACTATTTTGCAATTGGTGAGGGAAACAGGGATCTAGGGATGCAAGGAGAGTGGTGGGGAAGCATTTGGGCTACGTGAAATTGGCGATATGCCAAAAAGAGGTTTCAGGGTTGATAGAGTAAGATGGATAAAGATAGATATAGATAGATAGAGAGTGGATGATATAGGCAGGATTTGATGATATCATCAATGCGGTTGAACCGCAGAATCGATCGATCGATCCCGTTGATGATGTGGAATATAATGATTTTGAATTTGGGGTAGGCAATATTTTTTTAGGAGTCGTAAGATTAGGATGTTCCATGATAGAAATAACGAGTTGTTTCATAGTTTCATTATTAATGATGAAACCGCAGCATCGTGATACCGATTAATGATCTTATTAATCCTTCCTTGATGAGATAAACGAAAAAAAAAGAAAACCCAAAATTCAACCAACGAACAAATCAATCTATTATAAACGGAATAAACCTATCTATCGTAAATCGATTTGGAAAAAAAAAAGATAAGAATCCGATGAAACTTCTTTCAACGATTTATCCATAATCGATATCGTTGACGAGTGACGTACTCCCACGTGACTTCAAACGCAGAGAAGTTAGCGTAATTAGAGGACGGTAATTAGCGCTGAGTCATAAACTCTCAAGGCCAATTGCACCGACCAAAATCGGCTGACGGGGGAGACCGCGAGTCCACCTATTATGTACGTTTACTCTCTATATACATATATATGTATATATATACATGTATTCATACATACATATGTACATGTACATATATATATATGTATATATATATATATATATGTATGTGTGGACATTTACGTCTCGTAACTTTCAGTCAGGTGTAATTAAACCCAATTAGGTCGTAAGGCGAGATACTCGCGAGGCACCTGTCCGTGTGTAGTAAATTACACCGCACGAAGCCCGTTATTTATCCCATCCTGTTGAAATCATGATATCTTTCTTTTCTTTTCTCGTCTTTTTCTTTCTTCTTTTCTTCTTTTTTTTTTTTGAGTCGTTTTTGGGTAAGAGAAAGGGCGAGAATTAGGGTTTCTTGAATTTTTGGTTTTGTTTTTTTTTTGTTTGTTCATTCGTTCGTTTGATTTTTCTCTTTTTTATTTTTTTATCTCTCTCTTTTTTTTTTTATTAGGATATCAAATTCAATCAAAAAAATGTATCGAAGATCCACTTCTAACAAAACTCTATCTGACATCTAATGACGAAACAGAAAGAAGAAAAAAAAAAAAGAAGAAAAAAACAAAAGAAAGAAAAAAGAATGCCGAAAGAAGAAAATAAAGCAAAATAAAAGAAAACGAAAGAAGAATCGTCGAGAACGAAAAATTCGTCGGAAGGGAATAAAGCACAAATGGAGGATTAATAAAGCGAGATAAAGGAGAAAGAAAAAGAAAAAGAAAAAAGAAAAAGAGAAGAAGGGAAGAAAGAAGGAAAGAAAGAAATAATACGACAGGGAACGAACAGAGATCGAATACTTCGTTCAAAGGACAAGCCATTTATCGAAGCCAAATCGAAGATAGGGTCACCACGGATGAGGTTACTTAAAGAACAAAAAAAGGGAACAAAAAAAACCAAGAAAAAGAAAGTAAGAACGTGGAAGAAACAAAGAAAGAAAGAAAACAAAGCAAAGAAAGAAACAAAGAAACAAAAGTTGGAGGAAAGAAAGAAAGAAAAAAAGAAAAAAAGAATAACCGTAGAGAAGATATCGAGTGGTCAGAGGTGGTTGAGGTTGGGGCTCAAAGAAGGGGGTGGTTGGGTGGATCGAGTTTTAGAATGTTAGGAAGAAGGGAGACACGAGGTCTTTCTAAACGTGCAGAGAGTCAACCAGCCGATAAGACATACGCCAGTGCCGTATCTATAAAAGAGAAAACCTGAACTCTTCACTATCTCTGTCACTCTCTATCCGTTCGTATCTCTCTCTCTCTCTCTCTCTCTCTCTCTCTCTCTCTCTCTCTCTCTCTCTCTCTCTTTCTCTCTCTCTCTCTATCGTTCTATCTTTCTCTCTCTTTCTCTCTCTCTTAGTCATGAGGGTCGAATGGAAGGGTACGGAATGGCAGGGGTAGTTTAGGGGTGGATGGAGGGAGGCTTCGCCGGTAGTATGTATTGATCGAAGCGAAGAGAGAAGCACCCTCTCTCTCTCTCTCTCTCTCTCTCTCTCTCTCTCTGTTACACTCTCTGGTTCTGGCTCACTTCCTACGGACGCCCACGTACACCCTCTTTTGCTTTCTCCATACAATTCTCTTTTCTTTTCTTTTTCTTTTTTTATCTTGTTTTTTTTTTCTTTTCTTTTATTCTTCCGTTCTTCTACTTCTTCTTATTTTTCTTATCCTTTTTTTTTTTCATAATTCTTTTTTGTTCTTTTTCTCTCTTCTCTCCATCTTTATTTCTATCTCTATCTATCTTTCCCTGTCTGTCTGTCTGTCTGTCTGTCTATTTGTCTGTCTATTTTTTTTCTCTTTTTGTTTTTGATTCTTCTTTTCTGTCTGTCTGCCTGTTCGTTCGTTTTTATTGTGTTTCTTTTCTTTTATTTATTTTCTTTCCTCATTTTATATCTTTCTTTCTTTCTTCATTTCGTTCGAAGGTTTCTTTTCATCAGATGAGAAAGATAGAAAGAAAGAAAGAGAGAGAGAGAGAGAGAGAGAGAGAAAGGTGAGATGGGCCAGATTAACACCCAACAAATTGCATCGTTAGCCCGATTTTACGAACCGTGCCAAATTTTATCTGATAATTTTTGTATTATACTCTTCCTAGCTTTCTATTTGGTTATGGGCGTGATACGAAGAGGGATGATGATTTGTTCTGACGCATCGTGACGATTCTTTTCTTTTACGGATGTTGCATTGAAATGAAATTTTTCTACCGGTTCTTATTGATATAAATTAGAGTACGATATATACATATAATAACAATAACAACAACAACAATAATAATAATAATAATAATAATAATAATAGTAATAATAATAATTATTATTATCATTACTTAGTTTAATAAACTTGATATTTTCTTGCTTTGTTATATTTTAATAAGAATTATTATTATTATTATTATTATTATTATTATTATTATTATTATTATTATTATTATTATTATTATTGTTGTTATAATTATTTGATTTAATGAACTTGATATTTTTTAGCTTTGTCATTTTTAAATAAAAATTGTTATTATTATTATTATTATTATTATTATTATTATTATTATTATTATTATTATTATTTAAATTCATAAAAATGTAGTAAATATACAGTTGTTAGAAATTAATTAGAATTTTTGTTTTTTATTCTCTGAATGTGTTTTATATAATTTCTATTCGTAAAAATGTCGTAAATATAAAGTTGTTAGAAAATTAATTAGAATTTGTGTTTTTTATTCCGTAAAAATGTTTTATGAGTACTTAACAACGTCTTAAATCGAAATACCTTCGCAATCTTTTTCTCCTCGTTCGCATTCATACGTCTCGCAAATTAGTTCCATTAGAAATTAATTAGGATGATTATACCCTTTTTTCTTTTCGTTTTTGTCTTCTTCGAAAATGTTTCAGACGCATATAACAATCTCTCACGTTGAAACATTTTTCCAAATATTTTCTCTTAACTTACGAACACGTAATATTTCAACAAATTAGTTTCGTTAGAAATTAATTAGAATTTTTCTTATTACATGAAAACTATGTGTAATGCTTCGAAATTATTTGCAATTTTTCTTTTTTTTTTTTTTTACGGTCAACATATGTAATAATTCAAACGATTAATAGATATCGATAATTATTAATTTTATTATTGATTGAAAAATTTTGTAAAAAATAATAATATAATAATGATCCAATCATTTTAAATGAAGAAATTCATTGGTAATAGATCTGATTTTTTTCTATCTTTCTTTTTTTTCTTTTTTTCTTTCTCTTTCTTTTTCCTTAAGAATCGAATATCAACAAGGTATAAAATTTAAATGAATATTGAAAAGAACAAGAAGGAGAATCGAAAAAGAAGTTAGATATAAATTAGAATAATAAACGTATTCGATTCGAAGCACGTACGAAATTCGTTCGCCAAACGAGCACACGATGTGTCCCTTTTCGCTTTTGATCGCGTTTTATCGCATAAGTTAGATTAAAATCTTAGAAGAGGGAGAGAAGATGAGAGTCCTTTCCTTCAACACCCACACCACTTCTCCCCACTCCTCCAACCCTTCAAAAAGAAAAAGAAAAAAAATATGACGAGAAAAATTAGGGGGGGATAAAGGGGAAGGGATTGAGACGATTTCAGAGTTTCGTATATTAAAAAAGAAAAAGGATAAAGTGATCGTAAAGGTAACGATCAAAGAGAGACAGATAGAATGTATGAGAGAGAGAGAAAGAGATATAAAATGAATGAAAATTCATTTGAATTAATTAAAGATAATATAAAACGAAGTATATATTAGAAAGAAAAGAAAAGATAATCTAAAAAAAAAATCTAAAAGAAATCTTAGAAATAGAAAAGATGTTAGAAGATATTTGAAATATATTAGTAATGAAAAAGACAAAATTCTTAGACAATGTATTAGAAATGGAAGAATAATTAGATAAATATTGGAAAAAAATGTCATTAGAATAATATCAGAAATAGATAAATCGTTAGAAGCGAGGAAAAAAAATGCAGAAATAGGAAAAGGAAATATTAGGAAATATTAGAAATGAAAGAGTCGTTACGAAAGAGAATTACAAACAAAAGGCATTAGAAAAATATTAGGAATGGAAAAAAAAAAATCGTTAGAAAAGTGTTAGAAATAGAAAAAAAGTCTCGTGGATTCGATGAATTAGATAGACGAAAAGAGAGAATCCCCTCTTCGGGAAAAAAAGAAAATATTTTCTACTCGTTAACGAACGAGTATATTAGAAGCCGGTACTTTTATCGTTCCCATGGGTATCCTATAACTACGAGAAAAGGACAGAAATAAAAAATAATGTAAGAATTCCCAAGGATTCCATAGAATGTCTTTTTCTCTCTTTCTCTCTCTCTCTCCTTTCCTTCACGTTTTTTTTTCTTTTCTTTTCTTCTTTAACCAATATACTTCTCTATTCTTTTTCTATTCTTGACCTTCCTTTCTTTTCTCTTACGAAAGACTAATCGAATAGCACACGTCATCTCTCTCTCTCTCTCTCTCTCTCTCTCTCTCTTTCTTTCTCGTTTTTTTCTTTTCGTCTATTTATAGACACTATTACAAAGAACGCTGTTACTATAACATAAAATTTTATAACTTAAAAGGAAACCACCTTCGACATTCTCCTCTTCGTAATCCTTTTGCTTGATCTGATAAAAAAGTATGAGAAAGAAAGAAAGAAAGAAAGAGAGAGAGAGAGAGAGAGAGAGAGAGAGAGAGAGAGAGAGAGAGAGAGAGAGAGAGAGAAGAAAGAAGAAAGAAAATAACGAAGGAAAAAAAATTTTTGCGTAACAATAAAAAGAAATTGACTTTTATCCTTTACGCGTATTAACTCATAAAGATATTTATATGATAATTATGACGCCAAGGTCACCCTATATACCATTTCGTAATTATCGGTTTCATCTTAATTACGTCTGCTTAATGTGTCTCTCTTTTCTTTTTCTATATATACTCACACATACAGACACACATACACACACACGTACACATTTTTAAGGGTGACTTTTCG